>NW_027533263.1:2738540-2767739 GCF_008692635.1 Crocuta crocuta
TGTCTCTCTCTTCCTAAAAAAAAAAAAAAAAAAATTAAAATTTGAACTGTTACAGTCATAAAAACATTTCTGAGGCAGACATTCTTTTAGTATTTTCCTTTATCCTTCCTCTCTTTATAGTCCCTCATAGATACGAATTACTTCTGAAATTTTAACTTGACTATCTGGGATTTTGGCTTTAAGTTGTATTTTGTGTTTATCACAGAGCATGATTGGTTACTCATAACTTTGTGTGAGGTCTGTAAACTTAATTTTGATTTATTTTAGAGTTGTTGATGTCAGCTGGAGTATGCTTCAAACGAGAGAATTAAAAGGTGGCATATTAAAGCCTTTTTCTCCCTTCTCTACCTCTTTTTCTTCAGGCTCCTGTTCCAAAGAGTGCACTTATTCCAGTAATTCCCATCACCAAATCAACAGGTTCCCGGTTCCGAAATAGTGTAGAAGGATTGAATCAGGAGATTGAAATAATAATTAAAGAGACTGGGGAAAAGGAGGAACAACTTATAGTAAGTAGTCTTGTATCTTAAAATTGTTCTTCCACATTAACTGTTCTAATGATTTTAAAAATTACAGTTTCATTTTCCATATATACTTAAGTTTCTTCCTTCTCATTGAAAGAGAATGAAAATTTATCTCTTTTGAAAAACTTTGACCTTGGGACGTTAATGAAAAGTTTTAATTTCTTTGCATCTCTTAGAGACAACTGATAGGACTTAAATTTGGATCCTTGAACAGAAACTACTTTTTGCTTGCATTTCTCATTTGTTACAACTCCATGTAGCAAAAGTTTAGATTAAAACTTGTTGGGGATGGAGGGATAGGACTTCATATACCTGTTCCTTACTGTTCGTGAGTTACTATTTGGTTGACTTTATCATCATGAAGTACAGTTCTGCTTACCTATAATATTCGTAAGACAAGAATGATTCATATGTAAGACACAGACAGAAAGTTTCCAGTTTATATTGAAAAGCATGTTACAGAGTATATTTAAGCTTTCATTCTTCAGTGAAAGAGGAATTGGAGGGTTTGCAATATTATTTCTATTGATGCTTAAGATCCTCTCCCTGAAAAAAGATAGTTGCAGATGACATATCAGATAAAGGGTTAATATCCAAAATCTATAAGGAACTCACCAGACTCCACACCCAAAAAACAAACAACTCAGTGAAGAAATGGGCAGAAGATATGAACAGACCCTTCTCCAAAGAGGCCATCCAGATGGCCAACAGACACATGAAACGATGCTCAACGTCACTCATCATCAGGCAAATACAAATCAAAACCACACTGAGATACCACCTCACGCCAGTCAGAGTGGCTAAAATGAGCAAANATTAAAGGTTGGTTTAGCTTAGAGAAAACACAGCTCCCCCATACCCTCTTGTCCATATTGCATGATGGGAGTAACTCCTTGATGTAACAAATATAAATGAACCAGAAGTGTACCAGGGAGTTGGTTTTCCTGCTAAGTGAGCCACGCAAGCTTTCCTTTTAATGTTTTCCTTGATTTTCCCCTATAATTAACATTGCTACCATTAATCTTTCCTCATTTGGGAAGGTTTCTTTGGAAAAACTCTTTCAGGGGGAAGTGGGCAGAGGGAGAAGGTAGCAGGACCTGTCATCAAGTATCGCTAGTTCACACAATGGATAACCTTTTCTTCTAATATAGAACCTGGTGTTATACCTAGATTTCTCCTCTTTTACCATGGCAATTCTTCACAATTTAAAAAATATTTACGACGTGATAACTAATTCGTTGCAATTTATCATTCATGAAGCACTGACCATCTGTCATATGCCAAACCTTGGGAATACACAGTCTTTGCATATGCTGTTCAGTGGTTAGTAGGGCAGTCATATTAGATAGAGATGTCACTAATGGAGCAGCACAAAGGCGTTCCCCCNCCCGTTGGACCTAATTAAGTGGGACATTTCTGATCTGTGAGTTATCTGGAACAGTAGGGGAAGGTTGATATTGGGTGCATTTCTGGTGACTTTTCAAAATCAGTGATAAGTATATGTATGTTTTTATAATTTTATAACAGCCACAAGATATTCCAGATGGCCATCGTGCACCACCCCCCCTTGTACAGAGAAGCAGCAGCACACGCAGCATCGATACGCAGACCCCCGGTGGGGCAGACAGGGAAAGCAACAACAGCAGCCGCTCTCAGTCTGTGTCCCCCACATCTTTCCTCACCATCTCAAATGAAGGTAGTGAAGAGAGCCCTTGTTCAGCTGATGACCTGCTTGTTGATCCCAGGGATAAAGGTACAATGAAGGAGGAATTTGTTGCCAGATGATAAATGAACACCACCTATTTTATCATTCATTCTTTTCATTTTCTAGCAGAACACACACACACTTAAGGCTACTAAGGTAATTACTTTGACATACATTCTTAACATAGATTTTTAAAAATTAAAGTACACAACAGTAGGTTTTACCATGGTGCTCAAGAGATGGTCTAGTTGGGTGGGTTTATGGAATTTTTTGGACCTTTTTTTTCTTTTTCTCCACTTGTTAATTCAAGTCTGTTATTAGTGAGAAACATTCTTTTTGGTATAAATGAATATTGGTCCTGAATAGCACTTAGTTCTCTTTCACCTTAGTTGTCTTGTTTTTACTACCTTATTATTTTTAATTGAACTTGAAACCTTCAAATTATTGTTTTTTTAGAATCTCTTTGTGAAATTTCTAACAATAATTAAGCAAATGCAAAACATTTGCAAAACAATGCAAAATTAGTATTGAAGGCAAGCCTGTAGTAAAAGGTTGGAAGGCTTCCTTTTAGTACTAAACTACTTGCACAACTTAAAAAATAACTTGGAAACATAAGCTGTTTGAATGTTAATTACTAATGTTCTTACCTTTTAAAACAACTATGACCTTTCTTCTGTCTATATCAGGGCAATATTTTGTTAGCCTAAGCCAAGTTACTGTGTGTACTTGAGAGCAATAATATATTTGTAAATTCTGCCGCTCAGTTCAGTAGTCATTTATTTAGAAGCTACTAATCACAGTGTATTGAATGTTCCTAAAATGTTACAGTTGGCTGTTACTATCAATTTCCTAAGTTATTGAGACTGTAACAAATGCAAAGAACATAAGATTTCCCCGGAGAAGTTATTTAAAGCCATAAGCAATTGTAAATGTTACTATTTGGACCTGTTTTGCCAGCTTTTAGGTTAAGTAATATATAGCTATTCTAGGCCAACAATCTTGACCAATTAAATTACAACCCCTGGGGTGGGGGTGGGGGTGTAGAACACAGGTACCGGGAGTTTTTGATGCTCTAGGTAACTCCATTGTGCACCCCAGTCTGACACTGAATTAAATCTTTGGTTGGGCCGTGTGTTTCTTATCAGGAATCTGCATTTTAACTACTACCTATACCTTTAGGATTAAAAGGAGTGGTGAGTGCAAACCATTTAGCATGGCTCCTGGTACTTAGGGTTCATACTTTCTACTTTTACTTCAGTAATAAGTAGGAACCTCATGAATTTTGTGTAATGCTATATTTGACTTTAAGACACTAGTCTCTGAATTTCTTTTATAAGAAAATAGGACTACTGCCAGCAAGAAAATTTATAGCTTAGTTGACACAGACTGGAAATTGTAGAACACTTAGGTAACATATCAAGAATTTTAAGTTAATAGAATATAAACTGAAGACATCAACATTGAACAGGAATACCAGAGTAAAGAAGTATTCACTTTGATAAGGTTAATTTGGAAGGATTTTAAAACTTTGAGCTAGACTTTGAAGGAAGTTTTGGCATATGAACAGAGATAGACCTCTTAGGTATGGAGAAGTTCATAGGCAAGAGGAAGCCTTTGGCATATAGTGCACAGATGGCTTCTAAATACGTGGAGCAGAGATTGTAACCAGAGGAGCAGAGAAATTGAGAGATTCTGAAGGGCAAGCTAAGAGTGACTGATAAGCAACCAGTGAAGAGTCATCTCAGTTACATGTACTGGGAAGAAAGGAAGTGGCATATGAATCTTTGCTGAGTGTATAAGAAATGAGGGAGCAAGAGAGATCAGTGTTCAGTGCTGTAGACTAAGTGATACAGGCCTAAGCTGTAGTAATTGTAAGTGGAAAAGAAATAAAATTATTTAGTTTTATAGATTTAACAAACATTAATCTTCTCTTTACCTGGTATTGTATTAGATCTTGGGGGATGATGTTGATGATAAAACACTGTTCCTACCCTCAAGTAGTTCATGGTATAGGGGGAGGTCACAAACAATTAAATGCAGTATAACTGTACTTATGTGGTGGTGTTTCTTAATAATCCAGCATGCCATTTTTTGCAGAGAATGGGAACAACTCTCCTTTACCTAAGTATGCAACCTCACCAAAACCTAACAACAGTTATATGTTCAAAAGGGAACCTCCTGAGGGCTGTGAACGGGTCAAAGTCTTTGAGGAATGCTCGTAAGTACCCCTTAAATAACTTGTCATATGAGAATTTTCAAATAAGTTGAAGAATAGTACAGTGATCACCCATATATCCACAGCCCAGACTCTGTAGTTAACATTTTCTTATATGTGCTTTGTCTTTGTATGTGATGGTGGTGGTGGTTTTTGCTGAAGTGTTTGGAAGTAAATTGCAGACGACATTACACTTAACCTTAAATACAATTTAATATTGTTTCCTAAAAGTAATCATAGTACTCCTATATAACTACAATACCATTATCACATCAAACAAAATTAACAGTAATGCTTAATATCAACTGATATCCATTTGATTTTCACATTTCCTCTGTTGTCCCCAATGTGTCCTCTGTGGCTGTTTTTTTGAACCTGTATACAGTCAACATCACACATTGAATTTAGCAGTATATTTATTAAAGGTAGACCATGGCTCTCACCTAGTATGTCTTCCTTCTTTCAAGGATCGATTTCCCTTCAGTTTTTATGTACTTTTGATCTCTAGTTCTTTAAAAAGTATTAGAAATATTTTGTCTGCCACTATAGGAAACAGAATTTGATTATTGTTCCAGTAGCAGAATCGTGTTACTGTAATTAAGCTAACATAAGCAGCAGGATTTTAAGAAGTGTCTAGTACTGTTGGTATGTGATCTCCTATACTCATGTTTCTGTTGGCTGGTATGCTCTTCAAGCACTAGAATTTTAGACTCAAAATTTGCTCAAAAGGTATTGTAGCCTTCATATTTTCATGACTCCTTGCTTTGTAAGTGGTGGCTATAAGTTGGTAGGTATGTATGAGACAGCCAATTAGGTGATGAACATTATTTGGGGATGTGATGGTAGTACTTAGCCCTCACCTTCCAATCTCACTATAGCTGCATGTCTAAGGGTCAGCCTTCTGGCTTTTTCTCACTTATGAAATGTGTGGAACACAGCGTGAAGATTGTCCAACCTTGTCTGACTCAATGTGATTTATCTTCTTCCTCCATTATGAACATCTTAGAATCATTTTGAAATATGGCGTCCTTTGTTCCTCTGTATGCTCCTCCTGTCAGTGCTTCCTGTAACCTAAATTCTGGATAATTTTGCCAAACAAAGAACATTGTTTTTGAATCCCCTTAATTTCTATACTAGGAAATCCCAGCTCTCAGTCTCCTATCAGCTTTTGTGACAGTAATTAAAAACTCTGTTTGAGCAACTGCTTTATCCTTGTGTCAGTCTAAAAGCTTGAATGGAGCAAGCTGAGAATTTAAGTAGAATTTCTCCAGATTTGTTTCATGGATTCCCTGAATCATAACCATCTGGAGTACTCAGTGCTGAGTGTTATGTGGAAACTAATTTGACAATAAACTATTTGTAAAAAAAAAAAAAAAAAAAGAAAACATAACCATCTGGAGTAGTGGTTGAGACTGCAGATTCCCAGGCCTAATGCATAAATATGGAGATAGGACCTGAACTATATATCTCTAACAAATACCTCATATTTTTTATGCCCGCCTTGCAGATGCTGGCTTGGACTTTCCCTTGAGAGTTCTTAAGGGATGCCTCAGTGGCTCAATTGGTTAACTCTCTGACTACTGATTTCAGCTCAGGTCACGATCTCATGGTTCATCAGTTTGAGCCCCTCATTGGGCTTTGCACTGTCAGTGTGGAGCCAGCTTGGGATTCTGTCTCCCTCTTTTGATGCCTTTCCCCACTCACTCTCACTCTCTCTCTCTCTCTCTCTCAAAAATAAACATTAAAAACAAAAAAAGAAATAGAATTATTATAGAGCCACCTGGGTGGCTCAGTTGGTTAAGCCTCTGACACTTGGTTTTGGCTCAGGTCATGATGTCATAGCTTGTTAGTTCAAGCCCGCCATCAGACTCCAAGCTAATAGTGTGGAGCCTGATTGGGATTTTCTCTTTCTCTCTGTCTGTCTGTCTGTCTGTCTCTTTTTCTCTTTCTCTCTCTCTCTCTGCCCTTCCCCTGCTTCCAAGTGCACTTTCTCTCTCTCAAGTTAAATAAACTTAATAGAATCATCCCATTTCTTTTTCTTTTAAGTTTTTAAGTAAAAATCAACTGATCCAAATGGACCTTTTTGGAGTTGAGCTCTTTGATTTACTCATTGGTAGTTAAGATTGGGCCAAATGCAGAGAAATTGTTGGTTGGCTCAGAAATAGTTTGAGTTTCTGTTATAAATGACTTTGTGTGAATATTTGTTATGTAGGTTGGTGTACTATGGTATTTGCCTTAATCTCTTGCATTTAGAAACTGTCTCAGAACGTAATGTCTGAGCTATATATATATATACACTGCTACATTATCTGTGTCTAAAAGGAGGGAAGAGAGTGTGTGTATATGGATGGATAGATAGACCAAAGAAATAGATAAACCCTGATGTGTTACACGTTTTATGGCACATGCACATGTTATTAGAAGATAAACTTACTCTTTTTAAAGTGTACATAGTTTGTTATAAATTATACTGAATACAAAGGATGTGTAGCATTTAAAAACTTATTCATTTTTAAGCATTTTCATTACATATCAAAAAAAATTTATAACAGTAACCCAGGAGTGGATTTCTTAGAGGTAATTTTAACTTTCTGTGAATTAAACAAATTATTCGAAGTCTAAAAAAATTAGTCTCTTTTGTACTACCTCTGTCAAAATGAGAGCTAAACCCACTGGGCATACTAGCAACAAACAAAAATAGATTATTGGTTCAAATTAAAAAGTTTTGAGCTTATTTAATCATTCTTTGAGGAATACTTTTGCCTTTAACTCTTACTTTTGGTTTGAAAGAAGTAACTCTGACTGGAACTGGGGACTGGAGTGGGTTGAGGGTTGATCTCTGGTTTCTAGAAATGTGTGTTCATTTACCTGAATGCAAATCGGTGGTTGACTTTAGACCCAGAATTTATATCAGATTTTGTACTTCAGTCTCTGTATTCTTTGTGATACAGCACATACCATAGCCATGTCATCTGCATTTTGTCCTTTTTTAAATAAAGTCAAATATGCTGTTTCTTCCTCCAAACTAAGGAATTCTTTGGCCTTAGTTACTTTAGATTCCTAGGTGTTTTGGCCTTTTTGCAATACAGAGGTAATTTAAAAAATATAACATAATCCTCCCTCTTTCTCCCTTCTTCCAGTTATAAGTAACTTGGACCCACCATTTTCTTTGCTGATAATTAATTCCTGCATTTAAAAAAAATTGCACAAGGCTTTTAAATAGGAAGAATTCCTTGAATCAGTATAAGAATACCTATAAGTATTATCCAGTCTATCGGTTTTTCAGAAAGTCAGTTCGTAAACAGTTGTATCTATTTTGAGACACAATTTTTTTTTTGGAATAATTCTTAAGGAAAAATGAAAATTTTAAATTAGTTGAGATTTTTTTTTTTGTATTTGTAGGTATTAAGTTGAAGCTTTGAAGTGATATGAGTACTTGGTACTGAGTATTGGTACTTGGTACTAAGTAGTATTAGCATAGGTATAGGTCACATGTCCCAGGGGTAGATAACCTGTTTCTTGGGGAGTGAGCTCCTAGAAAATGGGAGGAGTTGGAGTGATTCCTCTTGCTGGTGGAGTGGCAGCTGGAGGGCGACAAAGGAAGGTGTTGTTTGTTTTGTGTGTTTTGTTTGATGGGGAGGTTGGTGGTTTTTACGTTAACTATTTTGTTTTTTGATCTTGGTGCTAGTTAGATAATTTATTACTGTTTATATTATTTTGTGTGAGTTCTATTTTAACGAAAGCAGTAAGAAAATTAAGTCATTTTTTAACAAAATAACCTCAAAAAATTGACAAAAACCTACACCTCATTTGGAGGAGGGTATAAAAATTGATTGGCCATTTTCCAGTAAGATAGGAATGAAAGCTTTTTCTTTATTTTTTTTTTAATATTTATATATTTTTGATAGAGCACAAGTTGGGGAGGAACAGAGAGAGAGGGGGACAGAGGATCCAAAGCAGGTTCTACACTGACAGCAGCCAAGCCCGATGTGGGGCTTGAACCCATGAACTACAAGGTCATGACCTGAGCTGAAGTGAGACGCTCAACCGACTGCGCCACCCAGGAGCCCCTAAAGTTATTTCTAATAATTCCACTCCAAGAAAATTCAAGCATAATTTAATTATAGAAATCTAACCTCAACTTCCTAGAATTGAAAACCATACTCTCACATAGTAAAAATAGAGGAGTGTGTGCTCTTGTTATCATTAATCTACCCAGATAACGCTTGTGATCCTAAAAATACTTGACGTTTCCATTGTATATAAGAAGAGTACACAAATAAAACATCAGTTAAATGATTTCTTTGTTCTTAAATAAATGTACTTATCAAAGCTGTCCTGGGGTAGTATTCACTGTTAATAAAATCTGCCCACTAAAAGCATTGTCTGCTTGGAGGTTTTTTTCTCTTTTTTTTGCCCCATTCCCCAGGACCATTGTTGATTAATTTTTTAAGACCCAGCTCAGATGTCACTTCCCTTGTAAGCCTTCTTCCTATCAAATTCTTTCTTTTCTTCTGACACAGGTTATCCACTCCTCTGTGTTACCTTTAAACTCTTTACAACCCATTTTTATCACATTTGTCACACCTCTTACAGGACTTCTTGATTTTTTTTTTGTACTGTGGACCCCACTGGCAGTCTGGCAAAGATTAGGGATACTTTGAAGTAATTTGTAACTTCTCTGAATAATGTTTTTATTTTTTATTTATTTTTTAAGTTTGTCTATTTATTTTGAAGGGGAGAGAGAGAGCACATGCTTTCAAGGGAGGGACAGAGAGGGAGAAAGAGAATCCACGCTGTTAGTGCAGAGCCTGATGCAGGGCTCGAACTCCCAAACAGTGAGATCATGACCTGAACCGAAACCAAGAGTCAGACGCCCAACTGACTGAGCCACCCAGGTGCCCTGATAATGTTTTTAAATGCATAAAGCATACAAGATTACAAACGAGATTAATTATGTTGAAATATATTACTATTCCCAGCATCCCCCTCCCCCCAAGAGCTACATATTTAGTCTTTCTCCTTGTAGATAGTTTCATTTTTGGATCCCCAGAATCTGGTGCAGACTTAGGGCATACTTGAATTTAAAATTTTTAAATTTCATTAGGAAAGATGAAAATCATACTTTTATCATATCATCATATTACCTTTTTCCACCTGAATCGTGATTTATTTAGGTTCTCCCACCTTCTTTTTAATTTTGTGGCATTTCCATGTTACTTAAACAGTTTAATTTTTTAATATCTTTACTTTCATAAAATATCAGTAATAGTATCTTTTTCCAGCCATTTGAATGAATTTTCAGGAGCCCCTGGGGACAGGAAGGGACAGTGATTTTATTTTGATTTTATATTTCCATTATGTTTCTCAGAAAACCATCATGGTTAACTAAAAAAATTGTTCCGGTCAGAGAGATTTTTAAGCATACTTGAAGAGAAAATTCATGCCTGCTGAAGTTGAGTCATACAGGGGTAGAATTCAGCAAAAGATGGGCATTTTATGTCCTTAATTTACTTGCCTTCCTCCCTTCAAAATAGTACAGGTTTTGGAAAAAATGTAACAGTGGAACATATTTCTGTCTTTAAACATCGAGAATTTCTTTTGCTGTAGGAAATTCTTTATTCATAATGGCTGTCTTAAATCTTCATTTGAGATACAGTGGTCATCAGTCTGAGTCACCTGAATGGTGTGGCAGCCTCTCCAGGGAACTGAAAGCAGCAGAGATGAATGATGTACTTCTGGCATTCTAAGATACATATTTTGAATTAGGTGTCTAATTCCGCTTTGGCCCATAGCATTCGAAGCTTTTGGCATAACTTGAGTTTTGTCTTCCTTTCATTATCTAGAAGTTATCTGTTTAGAAAAAAAAAGTAAAATAATTTACTTCCAGTGTTTTGTGACTTAAAACTACTGGGTTGTCTGTTCTGTGCCTAGGCCAAAACAACTTCATGAAATCCCAGCCTTTTACTGTCCTGACAAAAACAAGGTGAATTTCATTCCTAAAAGCGGCTCTGCCTTCTGCCTCGTCAGCATCCTCAAGCCACTCCTTCCCACACCAGATCTTACCCTCAAGGGTTCTGGGCACAGTCTGACAGTTACCACTGGCATGACAACCACTCTGCTGCAGCCTATTGCTGTGGCCTCCCTGTCTACAAACACAGAGCAAGACCGGGTCTCTCGAGGAACAAGTACAGTCATGCCATCGGCCTCTCTACTCCCACCACCAGAACCAATTGAGGAAGCCGAAGGATAGGTTACAGGCTGTATGGCCATTTTTCTGGGCAACTGAGAACCTCCTCGGATCATTTCATTGTGATGGCATCGCGCACTCCCAGTCAGCTGTGATGTGCTCCCACTTCCATGGTGACACACCACAGTGTGACTTCTGGAAGAAAGCAGCGCCCTCTGATGGCTTTGCTCACTCATGAAGGCCAGCCCTCATTGCCTAGCCTGCTTTTTCTAAAAGCACTGACTGAAACAAATAAGATGTCATTCTTTACTTTTGGAGGGCCAGTATCATACTTTTTGTTTTCAAATTAAACTTCTTTAAAAACAACAAAAAACCGATCCCTGCAAACAATTCCTGAAGGGAGACGTGAATGATGCTGCAAGAACCATCTTTTATATGAAAATGACTATTTTATAATACCAATGTTACATTTTCTGAACGTAGCAGACAGGATGTTCAAAGATTCTTTGGTGGCCTCTTGTTTCTTGTTTCCCTTTCTAGATGTGTGCTTTTCTCAGCTGTTTTCAGCTTTGGGACCAAAGGGATTGTTGACATTTTCCCAGCAATCTTAATCTCATGACTATGTTCTTCTCCCAAACAAGAATTGATGCATTGAACAAATATATAACGAGATAAAAAAGCAATATTGAATAATAGTAAATTATGTGATTTATGTTTTTTGATGTCAGAGTTTGTGCTTTGGGTGAAATACTTGTAAAACTACTGTTTTCTTCACTACTCCTGTACACATTTCACCATGTGGTCAGAAAAATTATAGTCTGGAGACAAGTGCTTTAATATGTTCTCACCCATTGTTGGAACTTGGTTTGAAAGTCAGTGAGCCAAAAGGAAACTACCCAGTGTTGATTGCTAGCTAGGAGTAAGGAGCCCCTTTGGTTTTCTGCAAAATATCTTATCACATGCTCTCCCTTTATCATCACTGTATCATAGTTCCAAGAGGTCCTAAAATGACTGTGCATGGATTTCCTCCTTTGCTTTTGTGATGTTGTTGTCTCGTGGATTTGGTCAGGGTTAGTAGTTTGCCAGGAGTGTAATCCATTGAATAGCAATCCGTAGTCACAGAATCTTGCGGCTGACATTTTCTTTATGGTGGTTGGCACTGAGATAATGTTGCTTACAAGTTTTGCTAGTTTTTTCTCCAGCATTCCACACAATGTGGAAGACAGGCAGAGAGAGCTTTGGAGCACATAAACAACAGGATTCTTTGAAAAATCCATATAATTTTGGATTTAGGCTCATCTTAATAGAATCACTGCCAATATCACATGACAACACTATTTCATGTTTGTGTATGTGGTAGTGAAATTAAGGAGTGGCTCTTTTTAAAAATGAGTTTCAGCAAATACTGTTGATAAACATTCTAAGACCTTCATATACTACCTATGATGCAATAATTCAATATTCCTATACATATTATAGGGAGAAAAAGATTTAAATACTTGTAAAAGGAATACAGTTTAGAGGGTTAATATGTCAGTTCAGACATGTACCATCAAAGAAAACTTAGTGGTAGCAATAAATTTTCTGAAAGGACTTCTACTCATGCACCTTTAAAACATCTAAGTAATTAAAATTATGCCCTGTGAAGTTTGAAATGGAGATGTATTTAGGTTAGATAAATTCAAACATTTGAATAAATCCGTCAGGTAACACTGATAAATTTTGGTACCTTCTCCATCCAAAACTAGTTTATTGGTAATTAGTACTTTGTGGCTTCTAAATCAGTAAAACTCAGTTATTCAGGGTCTGTATTTTCTGATTGGTTGCTTTTTGAGAATCTTGATTCTTTGCCTTATATGTTACGTCTTTTGACTTTACTGTTTCACCACTGAGAACTGCTCTATCGAAAGTACAGAAGAAAAGGTGAAACTCATCAGGTGAGGAGGAAGTTAAAAATTAAGTTTAAAAAAATCCTCAGTTTTTGGATTACTTTAATTCCATTAAATCTGTGTTTTTTTCCTTACTTTACACTTACTTTCTTCTGTCCATTCCTATAAATCACAAGGGCATTTTACAACTTAAATGCCATCTTATAAACAATTTTTCCTTTTACTCTGTTGTGCATGCTTGTGCAATTCACATCTTTCTGTAGAGTTTCATATATCCTTTATGTAAAGTAATTTAAAACCAGATTGGGAAAACAAGTTTAAGAGTTGTTATTTACAGAACCTTCTAAGTAGAACTTTAAATGTTTGGTTGTAAGGAGAATGTGAATTTGCAGGTAAATGAATTGTATGGTAACCAAACATATCCCTTGCGTTTGGGAGAAATAGAGCCTGAGATTTGAAAGAATAAAAAAGGTACAAGGTACAAACAACTCTAACTGCCAGTGCCAAAGGGCTAATTTTTAAGCATATGAGCTTTATTGCTGTCTTGAAAAAATATTAACCATAGGTCCCATTCAGCTCTTTTGCTTATTAACCCTTATTAGTTCACAGATGGCTGATTTTTTTTACATGGACCTATTCTCAATAGAATATTTTCTAAAATTACATTCCATGATTATCTTGTTTTCCTGTAGAAAACTATACAGAAGATAAAATAGAATAGCTTCAATGGGAATATAATTTAAATTTTTTTTAAGTTTTAAATAAATTTACTTCCATTGCAGTAAAAGAAATAGGTAGCATGTATATTTTGGTAAAAGTATTCTCTGGTTATTTACTTTGTCTTAAGTTTAAGTTATTTTTACTCTTGATTTTTTTCCTTGTGATGATAAAAACATAAAAATTTATTGTTTTGGATCATGACTAAGTCTATTGTCATGGCTTTTGTTAGCAATTATATTTTTTAAATACCTGTTTTGTCTCTTTGGTTAATATGAGCATGGAGGCCAAAATATTTTTGAACTAGAGTCTTCATTTTGTTTAAAATATTTCTTACACGTATGACAAGCCAAATCAGCCTTTTGGAAGGTGCTATTGCTAACAGTGGGATAACTGGCAACAAGAACGCCCCCCCCCCATATTTTTCTTTTAAATGGTTGGCTTTTACCGGAAAAGAGATATTTTAAAAAATGGCAGAATTTATAGCCTTCTGTATGTCCAAGATTAGGACTGGGTTGTCAAGATTTTCTTTTGTAAAGGAAACAAAAGAAAAATTGACATTACTGAATTTCGTTCACTGTTCTAAATGTAAGATTCATTCCTTAATGCTTGGAATTTTGATGTCTCAAAATCAGACCAGTGGAAGTGCTGAATTTGCATTTAAAAAGCTAAGAATACTTCGCACTTTAAAGTTTAAGTTTTACTCTGCTTAAATTAATGATAAGCAGAGCAGCCCTGAACAATATTTTGTTTATACAATCTTGTTGAAGAATATAATTTATGTTTTTTTAAAGTCTGTATCTTTCATCTGTTTAAGCTGTATAAATCTTTTTAAAATGCAATTTTTAAAAATTTTGTTTTTCTAACAAAAATCTCCCAAAAAGCAGCATTTCCAATGGTGATAAATATTGTTATTATGTACTATGTATTCCCTGTATCTGAACACTTATTGCTGCCTCACAAGAAAATAGAACATTTATGTTAAAAATAAAGTCTGTTCTTCTTGAGAGTTTTTTTCTATGTAATTTTATGACTGTTGCCTCAATTCACATTTGCTTTTCTGACACGTGTAGCCTGAAGTAACTTACAAATAGAATATTCTTTTTCACAGATGTATAGGAAAATGAGTGTGTTAAGTAACAGGACATATAACATTATCAGTTGTTATTACTTCCTTACTATTTCTTTACTTGCTCTAGAACTTCAAAGTTCCTGATCTTTGTGGTAAGTGATAAGCACACTGAAAGATAATATCCTCTTTATAGCATTTGCCTGCCAATGTATATCAATATCAGGGTTTTTTCTTTGCTAAAATAAGCTGTGCTTTTAAAATACCTTTATTTTAAACTTCTACTAGAACATGGGATTATAATACAAATAGCCTTTGTATCTCGCTAGTTTACTGTTTTTCAAACTAGGTCTTGAAATGAATTTGATGGGTCTAGCCAGCATTTAAAAAAAATGAATCAAAATAGAACAAAATAAGTATTCCTATTTGTGTGAGAATATTATTTGTGTGAAAACTTTTGTTAGACATAGAAATACATACATAGCATTAAGTTATAAAGTGAGTTGGAATCAAAGTGGTTTGAGAAATATTCTAACTCCAGAGATAGCTTTTGTGTGTATGCCTTAGGGCTGGTCTGGTATCCTAACACAGAGATGAGACTGGAGTCTTTAAGACATTGCTTCTACTTCCCTTTTAATAAGTATCTCCAAATTGCTAGTTTGGTAAAAATAAAATACTAGTTGTCTCTGCAATTGGCAACTTCTCCAAACTGAGAATTCACCTCATTTGATTTTTGTACACTAGTATGGATTAGTCTTCCTAAATCATTAGGTTTTATAGAAGACTATCATGGAGGCTCTCTTGGTTAAAAAACCAGAAATATAACCATTCATCTCAATTCCATGCTTTAATACAGTTATTTTTGAGATCATTGGGATAATTCAGAGGAGATGCAGAAAAAGACCTGGGTTTAGGGCCACAGTTTGGGTACCAGTTCTGGCTCAGCAGCTTAATGGTCATGGGATCTTGAGCAAAGAAGTGAGCTCTGTGATCTTTGAGCCTCAGTTTTCTTAATTTATGAGATGAAGGAAATGCTGATAGTGCTATCCATTAAATGGCTACTAGAATGTGAAAAGAACAACTTATAAAATTGGAAGCAAACACTTGTTATCTCCTTTATATTTTGTTAGGTAGGTTTATTCACTCCTTAAGAAAGCCAAAAGTTTTCAGTCATAGAAAATGGTCCCATATAATTCATTGTAGCTTGTAAAGTGATCATACTGTTAACCCCTGAAAAACACGTTTTTTTTTTCCAATAAATGTATTGGAAAAATTTGAAAGGTTTTTTGACAATTTGAAAAAACTCACAGATGAACTGCATAGCTTAGAATTACCCCCCCCCCAAAATGAGAAGGTAGCTCATGAATGCATAAAATATATGTAGATAGTAGTCTTATTATTTACCACCACAAAATATACACAAATCTATCATAAGTTAAAATTTATCAAAACTTAAGTGCACACATAACTTGGTGCCATTTGCAGTGAGGAGAAATGTAAACAAATGAGATATAGTATCAAATCATAACTGCATAAAATTATAGTACATGCTGTATTACTGTAATTTCATTTACACCTGTTGCTGTTGCAGTAAGCACAAGTGTTGCAAGTATCCTCTTAACACACGGTGTGACACTAACATCATGAGCAGTTTGTCTCTCCAGTAAATTGCATGTTGCAGTTAAAAGTGATCTTGCAGTTTTCATGTATTTTTCATCATGTTTAGTACAGTACCATAAACCTTGAATAACACCATGGGACCCATACAAAGTGCCACTAGAGATTCTGGAAGTTCCCCTAAGCAGCAGAGAAAAGTGGAATTGCTTGCTAAAATACCATGAACTGAGGTCTGAAGCTGCAGTGGCAACATTTTCAAAATAAATTAATCCAGTATAAGAACCATTATTTTTAAAAAGAGATGTGAAGCCATTGTAGTTACATCAGCAAGCATGAAAACCTTGCAAAATACCTTTTTGAAATCTCATATTGAAAATGGCAGCTTTTATGAGGATGCAGGATTGCTATAAGAAAGGCATATTTGTAAACTAATACAAGAAAACCCAAAATCATTTTATGAAGGTAAATGCAGGCTCTAAAGCTGGAGAATTTAATGCCAGTAAAGGATGGTTTGGTAAGTTTCGAAAGTGGTTTGGCTTGGGGCACCTGGGTGGCTCAGTCAGTTGAGCTTTTTGGCTTTGGCTCAAGTCATGATCTCACATCACGGTTTGTGAGTTTGAGCCCCACATTGGGCTCACTGCTGTCAGAGTGGAGCCTGCTTTAGATCCTCTGTCCCCCTCTCTTGGCTCCTCCCCTGCTCACTCACTCTTTTTTCCAAAAATAAACATTTAGAAAGTGCTTCGACTTAAAAAATGTAAAGATAACAGAACAACTTTTGATGACCAAAAGGGAGCAGATGAGTTCCCAGACATCATTAAGAAAACAATTGAGGAGAAAGGATATCTTCCTGAATGGGCTTTTAATGCAGATGAAAGTGCCCTATTCTGGAGTGGGGATGCCACAAATGACATTTAATAGTAAGGAAGTGAGCACCAGGATTTAAAGCAGGAAGGGATAAGCCAGTCTCGCTGGTTTGTGCAAATGTAGTTGGGTTAATGATCAGGACTGCCCTTATCTATCAAGCTGCTAATCCCCAAGCCTTAAAAGGAAAAGAAAAATACCAGCAGCCAGGCTTTTGGTTGTACAAGAAGGTCTGGATGATGAGACCCCTTTTTTTGGACTGGTTCCATTGATGCTTTGTCCCTGAAGTCAGGAAGTAACTTGCCTGTGAGGGACTGCCTTTTAAAATTCTTCTGATACTGGACAGTGCCCCTACAACCTATGATTTCAACACCAAAGACATCAAAGTGGTTTACTTGCCCCTAAACACAATATCTCTAATTCAGCCTTGTAGATCAGGGGTCATAAGACTTTTAAGTCTCATTACACACTGTACTTAATGGGAAGTGTTGTCAACACTGTCGAAGAGAAACCTGATAGAACATCATGAAACTCTTGAAGGATTACACCACTGAAGATGGCTGGCATCATTGTTACAGAAAAAGCCGTGAAAGCCACAAAACCTAATAGAATAAATTCCTACTGGAGAAAATTGTGTCCAGATGTTTTGCATGACTTCACAGGACTTAGGACAGTCAATCGAAATAATGAAAGATTTTGGATGTCACAAAAAAGGTGTGTGTGTGTGAACACTTCCAATATTTGGATCTTGGAGAAATTCAAGAGCTAATGGACACCACACCAGAAGAATTAAAATATTTGATGGAGATGAATGCTACCAAACCAGTGCAAGATGATGAGGAAGAAGATGTGAAGATCTAGTGCCAGAAAACATTGACATTAGACAATCTGGCAGTAGTGCTGTGGTTATTCATGTTGTGGTTATTCACGACTATTTTGCTGATTTCATAACATGGACTCTTCTGTGATACAGGCACTGAAACTAAAGCAAATGGTGGAAGGAGGATTGATACCATATGGAAATATTTTTAGAGAAATGAAAAGCCAAGTCAGAAATTACAATGTATTTCCAAAAAGTTAACACTGCATGTGCCTCTTTCCTGCCTTGTTCCACTTCCTCTGCCTCTGCCTCTGCCATCCCAAAGACCATGAGATTGACCCTCCACCCCTTCCTCCTCAGCCAGTATACTATTCAGTGTGAAGATGAAGACCTTTAATGATGCTTCCACTTAATCAGTAGTAACTAATCATTATTCCATTACTGTTAACAAACTTATCTGTTGTATATGTTGTGTCTTCGTGAAAATCTAATAATTGTAAGTCAAGAATTGCATGAGCTATTTTTATAATCATCATATTGCCTAAGTATTCATTATGTAGAACATTTTGTGCAAGACAAAGTGGATAACCTGTCCTTACATAGGTATTAATAAGGTAAGTGATATATTTTTTTTAATTTTTAATGTTTTTATTTCTGAGAGACAGCATGAGCAGGGGAAGGTCAGAGAGAGAGTAAGATAAGGAATCTGAAGCAGGCTCCAGGCTCTGAGCTAGCTGTCGGCACAGAGCCTGATGCAGGGCTCGAACCCACAAACCGTGAGATCATGACCTAAGCCAAAATCGAGTGCTTAACCGGCTGAGCCACCCAGGCGCCCCTAAGGTAAGTGATATTTAATGTAAGATTAATGTGTTTTGATTTATACTATTGGTTTCAACGAGTTCCATTACAGTATGCCCCTCATAACTGAAAAAACTGTGTCAGCCTATCTTCACAGGTTAAGTGGTTCTTAAAATTGTACTCTTTTCCAGTACTGTATTATGAATGACACTACTACTTAATATATGCCATAAAAATATAATAATCCATTCATGATAGGCTAGGCTACTGTGAAGCATTTGTATGGATTATACTAAGCTACAGTAAAGCAATCATATTGATGCTGCTTCGTTATCAGTGTGTGAACTGTTATACCTGTGAATAAATATGAATTTCTTTTTTTTACATTATCTTCATTTTTGATATCTAGTGTTGATAATACACAGCATCTACAGTGTTTTGTGTAAGATGTAGACACTGCTGATGTAGGTACTGACATGATTAAACTTGTTGACATATGGTGTCAATTAAGTTACACAGTACAGTACTGCAAATGTATCATCTCTTATGATTTCTTAATATTTTCTTTAGCTTTATTAGAATACAGTAGAGAATATAACCTATATAATGTGTTATTGGCAAACCTTCTGGTCAATAGTAGGCTATTAGTTCGGTTCTGGGGGAATCAAAAGTTACACACGGACTTTTAACTCTACATAGGGGTGGGGATAGCTAACCACCCACATTGTTCAAGGGATAACTGTATAGTCAAGGATATTGAACTGAAATCAATAAATAGGTAACACTTTTGATAGCTTACCAAGTACCAAGCACTTTATATGTTAACTGTGTACCCTGATCTTTACAATAAATCCTATAAAGCCAAACACTGCTATTTTTACTATCTTGTAGATGACCAAATTGGAATTAGATGAACTCTTCCATGGTTATCTGGGAAATGTCAAAGTCTGGCTTTGAACCAAGTCTGACTGTAGAACTCAAATACAAAGCCTCACTGCTACTTCCAGAACAGTAACATTAATAAAATGTAGGCGTTTAGTATCATTGCAGATTATATGCTGTTGGGTCATTCCCTCATTTTCCTTTGTCATCCTCTTTGTTACGTTAGCTGCTGGTAGCTTGGTTCAGAGGGTGAAGAAAAAGTACACAAGTAAGACACCAGTTCCTTACCAAAGAAGTTACTGACATGAATTCTCTGCTCTCTTTTAGAGAGGCAGAAGCTGACTTCAATCACATTTTTGGTGAAATTTTTTTTGACCTGACATTTTAAGGAAAAGAAAATTTTTTTTATCATGATAAGTGTATTCTTTAATCCCATACCCTATTTCCCCCATCCCCCCACAACCTCCCTTTTGATAACCATCAGTCTATAGTTAAGACTGTTTCTTGGTTTGTCTCTCTTTTTTTTCCTTAAAGTCCACATGTGAGAGAGAGCATATGGTATTTGTCTTTCTCTGGCTGACTTATTTTACTTAGCATTATACTCTCTGGCTCCAACCATGTTGTTGCAAATAGCAAAATTTTATACTTATGGCTGAATAATATTCCATAGTAAACATAAATATATATAAATCTACATATACCACATCTTCTTTACCCATTCATCTGTCAATGGACACTTTGCTTTCATAGTTCGGCTATTATAAATAATACTGCAGTAAACAGGGGTGTATGTATCCCTTTGAATTAATGTTTTTGTATTTTGGGGTAAATACACAGTGATTTCTAGGTCATAAGGTAGTTCTATTTTAAATTTTTTGAGGAACGTCTATACTGTTTTTCACAGTGGCTGCACCAGTTTGCATTCCCAAACAGTGTATAAGGGTTCCTTTTCTCTGCATCCTAACTACAACTTGTTTCTTGTGTTTTTGATTTTAGCCATCCTGACAGCTGTGAGGTGTATCTCATTGTGATTTTGATTTGCATTTCCCTGATGATGATTGATGTTGAGCATCTTGTTATGTGTCTCTTGGCCATCTGGATGTCTTCTTTGGAGAAAAATGTCTGCTCATGCCTTCTGCCCATTTTTTTATTGGATTACTTGTTTTGTGGGTGTTGATTTGTATAAGTTCTTTATATGTTTTGGATACCATACATTTGTTGTATATGACGTTTGCAAATATCTATTCCCATTCAGTAGGCTGCCATTTAGTTTTGTTGGCTGTCCTTTGCTGTGTATAAAGTTTGTATTTTGATGTAGTCCCAATAGTTTATTTTTGCTTTTATTTTCCTTGACTCAGGAAACATATCTAGAAAAAAGTTGCTGTGGATGAGGTCATTGAGATTACTGCCTGTGTTCTCTTCAAAGATTTTTATGGCTTTGAGTCTCATATTTAGGTCTTTAATCCATTTTGAGTTTATTTTTGTGTATGGTGTAAGAAAGCGGTCCCATTTCTTTCTTTTGCATGTTGCTGTCCAGTTTTCCCAACGCAATTCATTAAAGAGACTTTTCCCCATTGGATATTTCATTCCTCCTTTGTTGAAGATTGATCATATAACTGTAGGTTTACTTCTGAGTTTTCTGTCCTATTCCATTGATCTATTTTTATGCCAGTACCATACTGTTTTAATTACTACCACCTTGTAATGTAACTTGAAATTTGGAATTGTGATGCCTCCAGTTTTTTCTTTTTCAAGATTGTTTTAGCTATTTGGGGTCTTTGGTGATTCCATACAAATTTTAGGATTGTTCTGTGAAAAATACTATTGGTATTTTGATAGGAATTACATTAAATCTGTTGATTGCTTTGGGTAGTTTAGACAGTTTAGCAGTATTTTTTCATCAGTGCTTTTATAGTTTTAAGAGTCTTTCACCTCTTTGGTTAAGTTTATTCCTAGATATTTTACTGTTTTTGATATAGTTGTAAATGGGATTGTTTTCTTAATTTCACTTTCTGCTGCTTCATTAGTGTATAGAAATGCAACAGGTTTCTGTACATTGATTTTTGTATCCTTTGATTACACTGAATTCATTGCTCAGTTCTAGTAATTTTTGGTGGTCTTTAGGATTTTTTTATATATATAGTATCATGTTATCTACAAATAGTGAAAGGACCTCTTCCTTACCAGTTTGGATGCCTTTTATTTCTGTATGTTGTCTAATTGCTGTGGCTGTAGCTTCCAGTACTATTGAATAAAAGTGGTGAGTGGACATCTTTGTCTTGTTCCTGACCTTAGGGGAAAAGCTCTCAGTTTTTCACCATTGAGGCTAATGTTGGCTGTGGCTCTTTCATGTATGGCCTTTATTATGTTGTGGTATATTCCCTCTACATCTACTTTGTTGAGGGCTTTTACCATGAATATTGTTGTACTTTGTCAAATGTTTTTTCTGCATCTATTAAAATGACCATATGGTTTTTATCCTTTTTCTTGTTGATGTGATGTATCACGTTTTTGCAAATATTGAGCCACCCTTGCATCCCAGGAATAAATCCCACTTGATCATGTGGGATTATTTTTTTTTATGTATTGTTGGATTTGGTTTGTTACTATTTTGTTGAGGATTTTTCCATCTATATTCATGAGAGATACTGGCCTGTAATCCTCTTTTTTTGTGTGTGGTGTCTTTGTCTTGTTTTGGTATTAGGGTGATACTGTCCTCATAGAATGAACTTGGAAGTTTTCCTTCCTCTTGTATTTTTTGGAATAGTTTGAGAAAAACAGGTATTATCTCTAATTTTTTTTCAAGTTTGAGAGAAAGTATGTGCAAGGGGGGATGGGGCAGAGAGAGAGAGGGAGAGAGAATGAATCCCAAACTGGCTCTTCACTGTCAGGGCAGAGCCCGATGTAGGGCTTGAACTAAACAAACTTGAGATCATGGTTTTTTAGTTCATGAGAACCAAAGTCAGCTGCTTAACCAATTGAGCCACCCAGGCATCCCTATTTACTCTTCTTTAAATGTTTGGTAGAATTTGCCAGTGAAGGCATCTGGTCCTGGACTTTTGTTTTTGTGGGAGATTTCTGAGAATTGATTCAATTTCATTGCTGGTAATTGGTCTGTTCACATTTTCTATTTCTTTCTGCTTTAGTTTTGCTAAGTATGTTTCTAGAACTTATCTGTATCTTCTAGGTGGTCCAGTTTGTTGGCATATAGGTTTTCATAATACTGTTAAAACTGCTTATATTTCTGTGGTATTGGTTGTTATTTCTCCTCCTTCATTAGTGATTTTGTTTATTTGGGTCCTCTCTTTTTTTTAATGAATCCTGCTACAGGTTTATCAAGGTTGTGATCTTTTAAAGAACCAGCTCTGGTTTCATTGATCTGTTCTATTTTTGTTTTAAGTTTCTATTTTGTTTATTTCTGTTCTTTATTATTTCCTTCCTTTTGCTGGGTTTGGGTTTTATTCTTACTTTTCTAGCTCCTTTAGGTGTAAGGTTAGGCTGTTTTGAGATTTTTCTTCCTTTTTGAGGTAGGTAGGCCTATATTACTCTAAACTTCTCTTTTAGAATCAGTTTAGCTGCATCACAAAGAATTTGGACCATAGTGTTTATTTTCATTTGTTTCCATGTAATTTTGATTTTTTCTTTGATTTCTTGGTTGACCCATTCATTGTTTAGTAGAATGTTATTTAACTTCCAAGTATTTGTGCTCTTTCCAGATGGTTCTTGTGGTTGATTTCTGGTTTCATAGCATGTGGTCAGAAAAGATACATGTGATGACTTGGACTTTTAAAAACTTATTGAGACTTGTTTTGTGGTCTAATATGTGATCTACTCTGGAGAATGTTCCATGTGCACTTGAAAAGAATGTGTATTTTGCTATTTAGGATGGAATGTTCTGAATATTATGTGAAATCCGTCTGGTCCAGTGTGTCATTGAAAACCATGGTTTCCTTGTTGATTTTCTGTTTGGATGATCTGTCCATCGATGTGAGTGGGGTGTTAAAGTCCCCTGCTGTTGTATTATTGTTGATTATTTCCTTCATGTTTGCTATTAAACTTTTATGTATTTGTGCACTCCCATGTTGGGTGCGTAAGTATTTATAATTTTTATATCTTGTTGGATTGTTCTGTTTACTATTATATAGTGTACTTCTTTGTCTCATTACTATCTTTTTTTTAAAGTCTAATTTATTTGGGGGGCACCTGGCTGGCTCAGTTGGAAAAGAAAGTGACTTGATCCCTAGGGTCCTGAGTTTGAGCCCCATGTTGGGTGTAGAGATTACTTAAACAAACCTTAAATAGAATAATATAGTTTGATGCAAGTATTGCTACCCTGGCTTTCTTCGGACATTCATTTGCATGATAAATGTTTCTCTATTCCCTCACTTTATTTTTTTAATTTTTTATGTTTATTTTTTTGAGAGAGAGACAGAGCAAGCGGGGGAGGGGCTGAGAGAGAGGGAAACACAGAATCTAAAGCAGGCTCCAGGCTGAGTTGTCCGCACAGATCCTGCTGCAGGGCTTGAATCCATGAATCTCAAGATCATGACCTGAGCCGAAGTCTGATGCTTAACCGACTGAGCCACCCAGGTGCCCCTCTCTTCCCTCACTTTAATAATGTAGGTCCTTTGGGGCACCTGGGTGGCTTAGTCGGTTGAGCGTCCGACTTTCGCTTAGGTCATGATCTCGCGGTTCGTGGGTTCGAGCCCCGCGTTGGGCTCTGTGCTGACTGCCAGCTCAGAGCCTGGAGCCTGTTTCAGTCTGTGACTCCCTCTCTCTCTGACCCTCACCTGCTCACGCTGTCTCTCTCTCCTAGAAATAAATAAAACATTAAAAAAAAACCCACTTTATAAAAAAAAAATAATGTAGGTCCTTTGGGTGCCTGGGTGGCTCAGTTGGTTGAGCGTCCGACTTTGGCTCAGGTCACGATCTCACGGTTCGTGGGTTCGAGCCCCGCATCAGGCTCTGTGCTGACAGCTCGCTCAGAGCCTGGAGCCTGTTTCAGATTCTGTATCTCCCTCTCTCTCTGACCTTCCCCTGCTCATGCTGTGTCTTTCTCTCTCTCTCAGAAATAAAACATTAATAAAAGAATTTTAACAAAATGTAGGTCCTAAGCATCCAACTTCGGCCTAGGTCATGATCTCGCTGTTGCAGAATTTATGCTGACAGCTCAGAGCCTGGGGCCTATTTCAGATTCTGTGTCTCCCTGTCTCTCTTCCCTGCCCCCCCACTCACGCTCTGTCTCTCTCAACAAAAAAAGATTAAAAAAATTTTTTTAAATGTAGGTCTTTTGGTCTGAAATGAGTCTCTTTTAGGCAGGTATATAGATGAGTCTGGTCAAAATTAATGTTTTTAATGTTTATTTTTGAGAGAGAACACAAGTAGGGGAGGGATAGAATCTGAAGCCGACTTCAGGCTCTGTGGGCTTGAACCTATGAACCATGAGATACTGACTTGTGCTGAAGTTGGACTCTTAACCAACTGAGCCACCCAGACACCCCAAAGTTAATTTTTTAATCTTAATTTGGTACAGCTATTTTAGAGGACAAAATGAAATCACCTGGATCATAATTTAATATCTGAGCCCAAGGGCACCCAGGTGGCTCAGTTGGTTGAGCATCTAACTTCTACTCATGTCATGATCTCAGTTTAAGCCCACACTGGGCTGTGTGCTAACAGTAGAGAGCCTGCTTGGGATTCTGTCTCTCTCTCTCTGCCCCTCCCCACATGCAGGTGCACACACTCTCAAAATAAATAAACTTAACATGTGAGCCCAAAGACATAATAAAATAGTGTATAATGTTAATAAGGGTTATTCCTGGATGGTAGGGCTATGGATGATGTTTTTTAAAGGGATGGTATTATTTTGAGGTGAGGAAAAAGGAAACTTTTTTCTTTAATATAAAAACCATGCACTTCAAAATCTTACCTATTACCGCCACCCGGATCTCCTTTTGGTATTTACTTTTTGAACTTTGGTTATTTATACCACTGAGTGAAGAACCATGTTTTGACTTTATATGCCAAGGATAGTTTTGGGGTGTTTTTTTTTTTTTTTAACTTTATTTGAGAGAGAGCAGGGTAGGGACAGAGAATCCCAAGCAGGCTCCGCACAGCCAGCCAGCATGGGGCCAGATGTGGGGCTTGAGTCCATGAACCATGAGATCGTGACCTGAGGTGAAATCAGCAGTCAGACACTTAACTGACTGAGCCACACCAAGGACAGTTTTTAATTCAACTTTTTAGTGTTTTTAAATGGCCCATAAAAAAGGAGGAGGTATTTTAGTAAAGCTTGGCATACTGATGTGATTCATCCTGTTTCATAGGTTTTCATGGCCATATTTAAACACCTTACCATTGTGTGTTTTAAGTGCATTACTTTCAGTACTGCTGAATTAATATTTAAAGTTTGGTTTTCCTTCCGAATTTAATCTCAGTATCCCAAGATTCTTGGGCTGCTTCATTGCTCAAAGAAAGCACAGGGCCCTGCCAATACTGTGGAAGACTGAAATAAACTAGATCAGTTCTGGCTTTCTTCAATTTTATTCCTGCCTTCAGCAAGTCAGGTTAAATACTTTGCTTATATTTCATTGGTTATTGTTTCTAGACTCAAACTTTTGATATTTTGATGGTTTGTATTTTCTTACTGAATGTATTCACACAAAGCACATACACATTCTGTTATTTCCCCTATCTTACATGTATGAAGTTAAAAAGAATCAGTCTCACAAAGATATTAATTGCCTTGGTTTTATTTTAATTCTGTGTTATCTGTATCAATTCAAACCAACTTTTACTACTATGGTCCTGAAGTAAAACCCAAATTTTTGAATAGGTTAACTATAATTGCATTTGTGTTGAATACTTCAGGAAATAAACTTTTTGTTTTATGCCTTCTTGTAATCTTTATTAAAAGAGGCTGAGTAAAATAGAGCACAAACTTCCTTTTGTTCTTAAGCTGTAAAGACCTCTACATTTCCAGATGGTCTATAAAGATAGTTATGTGAAATAAATACCATAGTTGAAATACAAACAAACACTTTTCATTGTATAAATACTAAAACCTATTTTTTTAAATAGTTTGTTTCTAACTATCAGAGCTATGTTTTACAATTAATGAAAGATTTCAAGAAATACAAAGATATATCAATTTGATGGTAATATGCCCTGGCATTCCTATTCCTAATTTGTAAAGTGTTTGTAAGAAAGATTAGACAAATTTTAGTTCTTTGGGGACTTTTCAAAGGTTAAATGCATTCTTATTTGGCATTAAAAAGTAGGAGAGATTATTTTCCCCCATTTAATATAAAAACCATACATTTACTTTGAGTTCTCAGCCTACTTTTGGTTAAGAGTAATTAATTTACTTCTTATTGAATGTTTGATCTAGATTTAGACAAATAGCAACTGATCACCTTTCTAGGTTTATTCTGTCCTTCCTTTCACTCCGTACTGAATATGTGGTTCGTTTCCTTTATTAGTAATCTGGGTGTAATATAGCCAGATTTCTGTTTCTGGCCTCTAAATTAATGACTGAACTTTAATACTGAAAAAATACAGTTACCTTCATTTTAATAACAAAGTTTTCAATGTGCTCTTCAAAAATGGAGTTGTTAGATCTGTTGAAATTATAACTGAACTTGCTAAGACAGTTAATGTTGCCTTCGGGTTAAAGGAGCAACCACGTACTCTGTATTGAGAGAAGACGTTTTAAGAGAATCTCAGAACCGAATAAAAACCTATTGTGTGGGTTTTTTTTTTTTTTTTTTTGGAGGACTTTTGTTCTTTCTTTGAAAATTGAAAGCAGTATCTGTACACATTTATGGTCGGGAATTCAGGGTTCTGGCTTGGAGAGACCAGCAGGTTTCCTCTGTGTTGAGGAGTCTTTGTTTATACAAATAACATGCATGGGAAGGAGGTACACAAATTATTTCTGAACTAATGCATTAGGAAGGGAAATTAAAGAAAAAAGGCACAAACTCATGATATAAAGTTAGTATTTTTTGGAAGTACTCAAAGCTGAGAGCACAGTCACTATCGGCATAGAATTTAGATAATGAATCATGACCCTGGGTGGTTGAATCTTGGCAGAATACTACTGCATTCTGGAGAATTTTACTGAATAAAGAGTTAAAATGTCCTTCTGAAAAAAATATCCTTCTGAAAGGATAACCAAATAAAAAACTGGGAATAAGCATGAAAAGATTACATAATCTTTTCCTGGGTCCATGTTTCTGATCCTCAGATAAAATCTTTCTGGCCTCTGCAGTACTGCACCATAGTTGTGATTTTCTGGAGAGCTCCTGGGTGGTTCAGATTGTAGCTAGGCCAGAGTGCTATGCATGGACATAGACGGCACTTTACTCACCCTGGTCCATTTCTTCTATATACAGTGACTTAGACACTACAAGCCATTCTCTTGTAAATGATCAATAAGCTTATTTAAAACTAAGAGTACATGGAAACTGCTATGAACAACCTAGTTAAAATGTTTCCTTATGGAGATGCAATGGACTGCATAACAAAAATAAGACACCTGAAGAAATGCCTCAAAACAGAAGGGTGGGCAAGAAAAAAGAACAGGATATTTATGGACACATATATACAATAGCTATGTATTCATTAGCTTACACTAACTTCCCTCCAGTAAGGGTAACAGTTTTTCCATAGTAATCAAACAGAGCCTCAGATGATGTCACCCTCAAAAAAGAAAGAAGTGGAATAAGAAGACCATTTCTTACTGATCTTATAGACCCTTTCTATGATGGCCAGAAAAGTAATCTTGGTTAAAACATGTCAAGAAAAAGGCTATTAGTGAATGTGTATCTATCAGGATAAGCTGTTTATCATTTTTCCCTTATTCAGAAAGAAGTTTCTGGGTAATTTCAGGAATACTACTGCCACTTGCTTAGAGACTATCCTCCCCTTGTTTTCTTTTCAAAAAGAATATGAATACTGTACATTATGGTACCAACATGTAAAAAAAAAACTAGGCCTATACACATGTGTATAATGTCTTAAATATTACTAAACAATCTTGTGGTTTAGGAGATGGGTCAGGTTTCTACAGAGGATGGATTTAGCAAACAAATCATCCTGCTATTTCCCTATGAAAATTCAATCATGGAATTGAGGGGTGTCCATGATTTTGTATGAGGGAAAAAAAACTAGGTAATACATTTTAGCCCCCAGGTGGATAAAAGCACCAAGTTCTCTGTGATTTCTTGAAAGCAAATGGAGTTCTCAAATCTTAATCTACTTTTCTAGCTAAAGACGAAACTGGTCTGGTTCTAGTGCTATTTTCCACAACAGAAAACCCTGCTACGGTTTTATTTAAAAACCAACCCCAAATTGCAACCCAATTTACATGCTCTTTATCCACATATAGAATTTTCACAGCCAGCAAGGCAACTTGAACATAAAAGGCTTTTCAAAGAAATAAGCGCAACTCCTTATTTACAGAATTATTCCTTCCTGTTATTTTGAAATAAATTTTGGTATCTATTTCACTCAATAGTTTGTAATATTTTCCACATATTATCAATAGCTGTAGATCCAAGATATTAAAGAGATACTTAATCTATTCAAATGTGATCCTTACCATCTGTTTAAAGTTGGCTGAAAAGTGTTATATTCACAAACACCATGCTTTTGTGTATGGGTTACAATATAAACTCCTTTCCACAAAGGCAGTATGTTGTAAAATCGATGTCTCAAGGCCACTGAAGTGACGACATAATTTCAATCAAGCATTAAGAAGTTCATCATCTGAGTGTCCAATAGCATCTGGGTTTGAAAGTGGATCCAAGTCTGCAAACAGACTGAACCAGGCTGACATGTCTTGGTTACCATTGCTGGGAGCTATTAAAGAAGAAAAAAGTGAAGAGTCTCAGATTTTAGAAAACACATTACTGT
>NW_027533263.1:2767750-2780685 GCF_008692635.1 Crocuta crocuta
ACCAGTTATGTGATCTTATATATATATATATAAATTTACATATATATTTATATATTATATTTTATATATATATGCTTAATAAAAATTTAAGATGATTGACAAGAATAAACTATCAATTATATCTCCTTGATAATTTTGAGAAGCAAATGCAGGTACCTTGTGCTTTGTTGAAGATCTTATATGTAAGTATTTTCATGTTGCTCTGAGAAATGATTTAAAGTAAAAAGGCAAAAAAAAGTGAAAAGGCAAGTGGTAGTAAAGTCTTCTTAAAAACACTGAGATAAGGGCACCTGGGTGGTTTAGTCAGTTTGGTGTCCAGCTTTGGTTCAGGTCATGATCTCATAGTTCAGGAGTTTGAGCCCTATGTCAGGCTCTGTGCTGACAGCTCAGAGCCTGGAGCCTGCTTCAGATTCTGTGTCTGTCTCTCTCTGCCCCTCCTTGACTCTGTCTCTCTCTCAAAAATAAACATTAAAAAAAAAACACATAATTTATAGAAGTCTCTTCAGGAAAGGTTCAAAAGTAAAAGTAACATTTGTTTCTACAAAGTAGGAACATTACATTTGTAAATGTGTTTTAAAATCTACATTATAGGGGCGCCTGGGTGGCTTAGTCGGTTAGGCGTCCAACTTTCGCTTAGGTCATGATCTTGCGGTTCGTGGGTTCGAGCCCCGCGTCAGGCTCTGTGCTGACTGCCAGCTCAGAGCCTGGAGCCTATTTCAGAGTCTGTGTCTCCCTCTCTCTCTCTGACCCTCTCCTGCTCACGCTGTCTCTCTCTCTCTCCTAGAAATAAATAAAAATTAAAAAAAAAAACCTACATTATAAAATACTAAAATATTAAACATAAGGGGAAGAAAATCCTTTTGATCCTATTAACATATCCAACAGTTCCCATTTTGGTTTACAGCAGTTTCCTTTGGCTTTTCCATGTGCACTTTACAAATTCTTGATAAATTAGAAAATATTTATTATAATTAATTATAAAATATTTATCAAGAATTTGTAAAGTGGATTGTGCTCAACTTTCTATTAACTAATTCCCTCCCACCTCTCTGTGGAGACTAGAGAACCATATATGTCAATAGTCAACAGATTGTACTGGGGCAAATATTTCAAGGATATACATTTAGGCTGAGGCCAGTAAAAGAAGGCACAACGGCACACACAGTGAGTCATCTCAGAAAGCTAGGCTCTTGAGGGTCAAGGGGTCCAGTAGCATGGTTAAGACCTAGAGGACATTATAAAAACCTAGATATGAGATGAGTGACAGAGTGAGCAGAGAATGGAAAACAGTCATACTCAGAAGAATCTAGGGCAACCCTCCTTTACAAAAATCATGGTTTCCACTTTCCACAAACCAGTGGACTATAGTTTGGCCTGGAGGATCCCATGCCTCAAAGATAAGGACAGAGTGAAAGGCTTCTGTGTATGTCCACTTCTGTTTCTAGGAACTCCCAAGTTAGTGTGATACCCACACAAATTCTGGCCTTGAGTTCTCAGCACACTACTTACTAAAAAAGTAATAATGGGCAAGTCATTTAACCTCTTAAATAAGGGTCTCTTATTTACTCATCTGTAAAGTAACAATAATTTATCATAAAACTAGGCACCTGAGAGTGAACAAGGGGCATATTAAGAAGTATCCCGGAAAAGAGCAATACAGACCTACCTCAAGAAGCAAGAAAATTTTCAAACAACCTAATCTTAAACCTAAAGGAGGTAGGAAATGGAAAACAAACACAACCCAAAATCAATAGAAGGAAATTAAGATTAGAGCAGAAATAAACAAAATGCAAACTAAAAAATTCCAGTAAAACAGGTCAATCAAACAGAGCTGGATCTTTGAAAAGATCATAAAATTGATAAGCTTTTAGGCAGACTCATTAAGAAAAAAAAAGGGGACTCAATCAGAACTGAAAAAGAGGTAACACCACAGAAGGGATTATAGGAATATTATGAAAAGTTATTATGCCAACAAATTGGACAACCTAGAAGAAATGGATAAATTCGCAGAAACATATCTCCCAAAACTGAATCAGGAGAAATAGAAAATTTGAACAGACTAATCAGCAATGAAATTGAATCAGTAATTTAAAAAATCCCCCGACCAGACACCTTCACTGGCAAATTCTACCTAACATTTAAAAAAGCACTAATACCTTTTCTTCCCAAACTCTTCCCAAAAAATACAAGAAGAAGGGATACATGATGTACATGTGTATACATGATACATATAATAAAGACACCACAGGAAAAAAAAACCTACAGGCCAGTATCTCCTATGAATATAAATGCAAAAATACTCAACAAGGTACTAGCAAACTGAATCCAATAATACATTTTAAAAAATCATTCACCATGATCAAGTGGGATTTATTCCTGGAATACAAAGGTGGTTCATTATTTGCAAATCAATCAAGAAAAAGGATAAAAACCATATGGTTATTTCAATAGATGCAGAAAAAGCCTGTGACAAAGTACAACATCCATTCAAGATAAAAACCCTCAAAAATAAGCAGGTCTAGAGGGAACATACCTCAATGTATTAAAGGCCTCATATAAAAAAACCCACAGCTAACCTCATTGTGAAAACTGAGAACTTTTTCCTTAAGCTCAAGAACAAGGCCAGGATGCCTACTCTCAACCACTTTATTCAACATAGTATTGGAAGTCCTAGCCACAGCAATTAGACAACATAAAGAAATAAAAGGCATCCAAATTGGTAAGGAAGAAGTCAAACTTAACACTATTTGTAGATGACATGATTATATATAGAGAAAACCCACAAGACTCCACCAAAATAGTACAAGAACTGATAAATGTATTAAGGTTGCAGGATACAAAATCAATGTACAAAAATTCATTTCATTCCTATACACTAATAATGAGGCAGCAAAAAGTGAAGTAAATAATCCCATTTACAATTACACCAAAAATAATAAAATTCTCAGGAATAAATTTAACCAAGGAGGTCAAAGACCTGTACTCTGGAAATTACAAAACACTGATGAAAGAAATTGAAGATGACACAAATAAATAGACAGATGCTCATGGAATGGGAGAACAAATACTGTTAAATGTCCATACTACACAAAGAAACTTACAGATTTAATCCAATCCCTATCAAAATACCAACAGCAGTTTTAACCAAATTTAGGACAAATAACCCTAAATTTGAATGGAACCACCAAAGACCCTGAATAACAAAAACAAAACAGGAGGCATCACAATCTCAGATTTCAAGATATATTACAAAGCTGTAGTAATCAAAACAATATGATACAAAAATAAAAATTAATATGGTACTGGCACAGCAATAAATCAGATCAATGGAACAAAACAGAGAACCCAGAAATAAACCCACAATTATATGGTCCATTAGTCTATGACAAAGGAGGCAAGAATATACAATGGGAAAAAGTCTCTTCAACAAATGGGTTGGGAAAACTGTACCACCTTCTTACACCATACACAAAAATAAACTCAAAATGAATTAAAGACATAAAGGTGAGACTTAAAGCAATAAAAATCCCAGGAGAGAGCATGGACAGTCATTTCTCTGACACTGGTCATTCTAGATATGTCTCCTGAGGAAAGGGAAATAAAAGCAAATATAAAGAAGACTACATCAAAGTAAAAAACTTCTGGACAACAAAGGAAACAATCAGCAAAAGAAAAAGACAACCTACCAAATGGGAAAAGATAAAGGGTTAGTATCCAACATACAAAAAGAACTTACTCAAATCAACACCCAAAGAACAAATAATCCAATTAAAAATGGGCAGAAGAGGTGCCTGGATGGCCAGGTCAGTTAAGCGGCTGCCTTCAGCTCAGGTCATGATCTCACAGTTCGTGGGTTCAAGCCCCACATGAGGCTGTTTATGTGGAGCCCACTTCAGATCCTCTATCCCCCTTTCTCTCTGCCCCTCCCTCCCCCACTTGTCACCCCCTCCTTTCTCAAAAATAATTTTTTAAAAAGAGGCAGAAGACATGAACATTTTTCTAAAGAAGATATCCAGATGGCCAAAAGATACATAATAAGATGCTCAACATCAATCATCACCAGGGAAATGCAAATCAAAACCACAATGAGGTATCACCTCATAGCTGTCAGGATGACTAAAAACAAACAAACAAACAAAAAAACAAACCACAAGAAACAACAAGTGTTGCTGAAGATGTAGAGAAAAAGGAACTCTTGTGCACTGATGGTGGGAATCCAAACTGGGGCAGCCACTGTGGAAGACAGTATGGAGGTTCCTCAAAAAATTAAAAATAATCAGATGATCCAGTAATTCTACTACTGGGTATTTACCCAAATAATGAAAAAAAAAAAAAAACTAAACCAAAAAGATACATGTATTTCTATGTTTATTGGAGCATTATTTACAATAGCCAAATTATGGAAGCACTCCATCAATAGATGAATGGATAAAGAAGATGTGGTATACAGAATGGAATATTACTCAGCCATAAAAGGAATGAAATTTTAACATTTGCATCAACACTGATGGGTCTAGAGGGCATAATGCTAAGTGAAATAAGTCAGAGAAAGGTAAATACCATGATTTCACTCACTGTGGAATTTAAGAAATTTTTAAAAATGAGCAAAGGGAAAAAGAGAAAAATAAGTCTTAAATATAGAGAACTGATGGTTACCACAGTGGAGGTGGATGGGGAATAGGTGAAATAGGTGAAGGGGATTAAGAGTATACATATCATGATGAGCACTGAGACATGTATAGAAATGTTGACTATATTCTACACCTGAAACTAATAGAACACTGTATGTTGAGTATATTAGAATTTTTTAGTGACTGAAAAAATAATAACTGTACTGGAAGAGTAGGTGTGAATCAGGATATGTGGTCATTCAAGTAATATTTGACCTTAGTGTAGCGGTGGAGATGTTCTGATGAGTATATGAAAATCCCACAGCATTTTACACTTGTGGGATGTTTTTATATTCATCTATCATGGAAAATGAAGGTCTTAGTTGCATTATTTTCATGGAGGATCTCCTTCTGTACACTTTTCTTCCCTCCAGAAATTCTTATAGGACAACAGTAGTGAATGAACTATACTGAATTGCAGTATTGAAAAAAAAGAGCCTAAATAACTGTTAGTAGTTTTCATAAAGTAAAAGCAACCATCAACAATATTAATATCAAGAAATAGAATATGACTATTTCTTAGAAGCTACCCTTGTGACACCCTTCACTGTTCACACTCCATCCCCCAACCCAGCCAATACTGAGATCAATTCCATGTTAGGCTGTTAGCAGCAGTGTTGTGATAACATTCTTGTGTATATATTTTGGTCAGCATGGATGCATTTCTCCTGGGTATACACTTAGAAGTGGAAATGCTTATGGGGCGCCTGGGTGGCTCAGTCAGTTAAGCGTCCAACTTTGCCTCAGGTCATAATCTCACAGTCCATGGGTTCGAGCCCTGCATCGGGCTCTATGCTGACAGCTAGCTCAGAGCATGGAGCCTGTTTGAGATTCTGTGTCTCCGTCTCTCTCTGACCCTCCCCTGCTTTCTCTCTCTCTCTCTCTCTCTCTCAGAAATAAAACATTAAAAAAAAAGTGGAAATGCTTAGTCTTATGTGTTATACACATGCATGTTCAGTTTTAGTAGAAATTGCCTAACAGTTTTCCAAATGGTAAAGCCAATTCACACTCCCACAAGCAGTGTCTGGGTTTTTCCATGTCCTTCTGGTCACATGGGATTTTTTATTTTTCATTTAAGCCATTTTGGTAGGTGAATATGGAATTGTATTTTGATTTTAAATTTCATTTCTTTAACAAAGTGAGTAAATGAATTTTAAAGCTGTTAAGAATTTCAATTTTTATAAAAATTTTCAGGCTTCATTTTATTAAATTGAAGCCTCAAAGATTATAGGCACATAGCAGCTTTCCCAATACTTCTTTCCTAATGTTCACTTCTGAAAGTTACTTTCTTGTCCCTATTTTAAATTATTAACCAAGAATTTAGTTTTAGTGGGTTTCAGAAAAGAAAACTATAATTATAAATAGGTTGAATTCCAAACAGATGGCTATATTCTGAAATGGCTGGTGTGAACTTCTGATTTGGTTGGAATTAATGGAACTTCCAACTGATTTATCCCAAAGTACTGGCAAGAATAGTATTCCAAGAGCCTACCAATGATACATATCAACAAATAAATTAAAAATGAGGGACAAGAGAAAGCTGTTCCATAGAGTAGAATGCCAACTAATGTAGAAGGAATGAGGAAAAAGAAAACCACCATTTGGCAACAACCATAGTAATAAATACTGCATGCAAAGAATTATCAGTGAATGCTTAGTGGGTGAAGTTGCTAGAAACAAGCCATTAACACAAATATTTTCCCACAAGATACTTATTACAATAAGAGAAAAATATAATAGTCATTTTATAGTGCAGTTGCCTGGGAGACACCATCTAAACCAAGTGATCAAACTTAACATCACAAACAGTAGGACATACTATTATGTGCCTCCTGACATTAAGAAGGCATAATATCACTCCTTGTCTACTAGTCCAGCCAAAATGCATAATGTAAATCTGATTATTAAAAAACTACATAAACTCAACTCGAGGAATACTGCACAAAATAAATGGCCTGCATGCTACAGAAAAGTCAAGATTATGATAGACAAAGATTAAGGAATTGTTCTGGATTAAAAGCAATTAAAAAGACTTGATACTACATGCAATGTGGCATCCTGGACTGGATCCTGTACTAGGAAAAAGAAGCCCTTTTTCTTTCTCTTTTGTTATAAAAAAACATTATTGGGATAATTGGCAATATCTGAATAAGGTCTATAAATTAGATAATAGCATTATGACAATATTAATTTCCTGATTTTAATCAATGAATTACAATTATATAAAAGTATCCTTGTTTTTAGGAACTAGACAATGAAGTATTTAGGCTTAAAGAAGTATTATGTCTACTACTTGACTCAGAATTTCACTTCAGAAGAAATTATATATATTTTATACACACACAGAATAAGGCAAACATGGTTCACATGTACTACTTATTAGTCTCAGAATATCACTTCAGAAGAAATTATATATATTATACACACACACAGAATAAAGCAAACATGGTTCACATTTTGGGAAATCTAGGTGAAGACATGGGAATATTTTATATTACATTTGTAAGCCTTTCTGTAGGTCTGAAATTATTTGAAAATTTAAAAATATTGATATCACAGTATTATCAACCACTGAAAAAAAAAATGAATCCATACAGATAATACATAAATGAGGAAAAAGAAGGTTGGTAGAAGTGAACTGTATAGCATGTGAATTAGAGGTCAATAAGTGTGACTTATTTAAAATTGTGACTGAGGAGTTAAGATGGTGGAGTAATATGGGGACCATGAGCTTGGCTCATCCCTGAAACACAGCTAGATCAGCAAACCATTTTGAACACCTAGGAAACTGATCTGAGGATTAACACAACAGTCTGCATAATTTGAGCCAGAGAACTTGGCAGGTAACAGTACAGAGAGGTGAACTGGGGGAGATAAAAGTCGTGGAGCCGCTGAGGGCAGGGAGCCATTTTCACAGAGAGAACAGAGAAGGAGTAAGGGGGAGAGAGTATAGCACATCAGGATCATGCAAGAAAAGCACTCATCCTGAAAGTAGCTGGAAAAAGAGAGAGTAAAAACACTTGCAGGGGACTGGGCAAAAATCTGTTCCCCAAAACCACTGATGAGAAGAAAGGAGAAGGTTTCAATACCACCAGCTTTCTATAAACAATGGAGCACAGAGTCTGAAATTTTGGAGCTCAGTGCCTGGAGGTGCTCCGATGAGGAAGGAGAACAAATTCCCAGGGTCAGGCAGTGTGGTCTGAGGGGTCCATGTGCCACACGGGGAGAAGTGGTTCCCCTGCATGGAGTGTATCTGGTAAAGGCGTTATGACCTCCTCACAGGCAAAAGTCCCAGTGGACCCCAGAGAGCTGCCATAGTTACGGATATTGGGACAAATGCCAGCTAAGTGCAGCAAAGCCTGGCACCATCTGTGTGTTGTGATTTACCATAAATTCTGAGCCTCTGCCACTGCACCATTGTGCAAGTGTTTTCTGGGACAAGCCAGCACTGGGCCATTGTTCAGTGAGACCCTCCCCAAAAGAATCAGCATGGGTCCAAGCCAAGAGAGTCTGTGAAGTGTGGGTTTTGAAACACAGTTCCTTCTGAGATAAAACTCTGGAGGGAGGTACTGCCTGGTAGGCGGACAGCTTGGGCACAGGGTAAAGGAGGTGGGGAGGGAGGGTGAAGGGGAGGGGCAGATGGAAGGCTTAGACAGAGAAGGGATGATTGATTATACATCTGTGAGAGCATGAAATTCACATACCAGAGAATAGAGAGCAAGGTGAAGCCATTTTCACTTCCAGTGTACCCACAAATGGATCAACCCCAGTGAACTAAGCAGCGCCACCAAAAAAAGAGGTGGTAGATATATACAATGGAATATTACTCAGCAATTAAAAATAATGAAATTTTGCCATTTGCAGCAACATAGAGGGAACTATAGAGGATTATGCTAAATGAAATTAAGTCAGAGAAAGACGATTTCACTCATATGTGTAATTTAAGAAACAAAACAGATGAACATAGGGAAAGGGAAGAGACAATGAGAAAAACAGTGAGATAGGCAAATGATTAAAGACTCTTAAATACAGAGATCAAACTAAAGTTTGCTGGAGGAGAGTTGGGTGGGGGGGATGGGCTAAATGACTGATGAGCATTAAGGAGGGCATTTTTTGGTAATGAGCACTAGGTAAGCACTTATATGTATGTGATGAATCACCATATGTTAACTAACTTGGATTTAATGTGAAAAAAAAAGTTTAAAAAATCACAAAGGAAAATAACCAAACAAACAAACAAAAAAACGATCAATAGCTAAATAGATTTTTAAAAGTGGTATATCCACACAATGGAATATGGTTAAATCTTAAGAAGAAAGGGAGTCCTGTCACAGGCTATAACATGGATGAACTATGAGGACATTATGCCAAGTGAAATAAGCCAGTCATGAAAAGACCATATAGTTCCACTTATATGAGGTACCTGGAGTAGTCAAATTCATAGAAACATAAACTCTAATCGCAGTTAGCAGGGGAAAGGGAAAGAGGATTTGTTGTGTAATGGGTATAAAGTTTTAGATTTGTAAGATGAAAAAGCTCCGGAGATCTGTTTCACAAAACGACATATACTTAACATTACTGAACTTAAAACTGGTCAAGATGTGGGAGGCACATGGTTGGCTTAGTTGGCTGAGAGACTCTTGATTTCATCTCAGGTCATGATCTCAGTCATGGGATCAAGTCCTGCATCAGGTTCCACACTGAGCATGGAGCCTGCTTGGGATTCTCTCTGCCTCTCTCCTACTTGGGCTCCCTCAGTCTCTCTCAAAATAAATAAATACATAAATACTTTAAAAAATTTTTTTAAATGATTTATTTTTTTTTCTGAGAGAGCGAGAGAGAGACAGCATGAACAGGGGAGGGTCAGAGAGAGAGGGAGACACAGAATCCGAAGCAGGCTCCAGGCTCTGAGCCAGCTGTCAGCACAGAGCCCAATGCAGGGCTCGAACCCACGAACTGTGAGATCATGACCTGAGCCAAAGTCGGACGCCCAAGCAACTGAGCCACCCAGGTGCCCCACATAAATACTTTTTAAGATGGTTAAGATGGTAAATTTTGTTTTGTATATTCTACTACAATAAAAATGTGGAGGGAGTGCTATGGTTAGAGAATCTTTTTTTTTTTAACACTCATTATAAAGACTGAATCAGGCAAAAAGTAACAATAATGGAAGTTACATTTAAGTAGAAATTCTGATTAAGAGCTGGACTTGTGCACAGTCACAAAGTGTCTCCTCAAAGACTGCTTAGTAACTGCAAGAGAGGATAAAATAATATAAAAAATAATTATTATTATTTAAGAGAAAAAGTGGAAAACACTTTGAATGGATGGTCAAAATTAACATCATCAATGAAGGAGAAATGAATGGACTGCATGAACCTTAGATGTGGAACCCTGAGACAGGATGGGTACCTGTGTAGTATTCCAGTCAAGAATGAAGACCTGAGAGGGAGGCAAGATGGCGGAGAAGTAGGGAGCTCCGTACATTTCACTCGCCCCCATCTCTCAAACGGGGAAGGCTTGAAGCCATAGGAACTCTTACAGAATCCAGGAATTTGAGAGGAAAAGGAGACAGAGTCTGCTCAGAAAACCTTAAGCCTGACCCTAGATGGGACGCATTGGTCCCAGGCGGCCCCGGGAGAAACTGCTCCTCGCTCGCCAGCTCGACCTGGAGGAGAAATGGCGGCACCTGAAGCCCCGCCACTGTGCTTCTGGCTCACATGATTCCCAGTGGGGAGGCGAGAGGCTTGAAACTGCTCGGAGGGACTCGCGGGCAAGTTTATATTTCGGGCAATATTAATGGGGTGTGCGGACTAAGATCTGGAAACGAGGCCTGGCTTGGGATATAAGCATGGCCCAATTGGCTACGCCTGCAGTACAGGGAGATCAGACCCAAAAGAGGATACCTCAAGAAACAAGCCAAAGTACACATGGTGGACAGTCCCAAATACCACTATTAGTAGGGAAATAAAATAACCAAGGTCTCAACAAGAGAGACCAAGAGACATCATTCAAAGAACACTTCCTGAAAGGAGAGGCCCTGGACAAAGAGCCTCCTTTGGTACAGCAGCACTCACAAGTGCAGAGTGCATAACAAGCTTTTAAAACAAGAGATAGAAAGTTAACCAAAATGACAAAACGGAAGAACTGTCCTCCAAAGAAATTCCAGGAAGAAATGACAGCTGAAGAACTGCTCAAAACAGATATAAGGAACATAACAAGAATTTAGAATAATAGTCATAAAATTAATTGCTGGGCTTGCAAAAGGCATGGAAGACATCAGAGAAACTACTGGTACAAAGATTATGGAGCTTAAAAATAGTTGTGATGAATTAAAAAAATGCTATAAATGAGATGGATAATAAAATGGAGGCATACAACGCACAGACTCAAGAGGCAGAAAGGAGAATAAGTGATTTAGAAGACACAATTATAGAAAAAAAGGAAGGTGAGAAAAAGAGAGATAAACTGATCCAGGAACACGAAAGGAGAGTTCGAGCTCAGCGATACAATAAAATGGAACAATATCCATCCGTGTCATAGGAATTCCAGAAGAGGAAGAGAGAGGGAAAGGCGCTGAAGGAGTCCTTGAACAAATTACAGCAGAGAACTTCCTCAATCTGGGGAAGGAAACAGACATTGAAATCCAAGAGGCAAAGAGAACTCTCCTCAGACGTAACTTGAATCAATCTTCTGCATGACATATCATAACGAAACTGGCAAAATATTAAGGACAAAGAGAGAATTCTGAAAGAGTCTAGGGATAAAAGGGCCTTAACATACAAGGGAAACCTATCAGAGTGGTTACAGACCTATCTACTGAAACTTGGCAGGCCAGAAAGAAATGGCAGGAAATCTTCAATGTGATGAACAGAAAAAAATAGTCAGCCAATAATCTTCTATCCAGCAAGCCTGTCATTCAGAATAGAAGGAGAGAGAAAAATCTTCCCAAATAAACGAAAATGGAAAGAATTCGTCACCACTAAACCAGCCCTACAAGAAATCCTGAGGGGGACTCTATGAAGGAAATGTCGCAATGAACGCAAGATACCAGAGACACCCCCACAAGCATGAATCCCACAAAAGACACGATGACTCTAAACCCATATTTTTCAATAATAACACTGAATGTAAATGGGCTGAAAGCCCCAATCAAAAGACATAGGGTAGCAGAATGGATAAAAAACCAAAATCCATCTATTTGCCCTCTACAAAAAACTCATTTTAGACCTAAGGACACCTTCAGATTGAAAGTAAGGGGATGGAAAAATATCTATCATGCTACTGGAAGTCAAAAGAAAACTGGAGTAGCTATACTTATATCAGACAAACTGGACTTTAAAGGCAGTAACAAGGGATGAAGAAGAGCATTATATAATAATTACAGGGTCTATCCATCAGGAAGAGCTAAAAATTATAAATGTCTACGCACCAAATATGGGAGCACCTAGATATATAAAACAATCACAAACAGAAACAATCTTATGGATAAGAATGTGCTAATAGCAGGGGACTTTAATACTCCACTTACAGCAATAGATAGGTCAACTAGACAGAAAATCACTAAAGAAACAATAGACTTAAATAATACATTGGACCAGATGGAGTTGACAGATATATTTAGAACTCTACATCCTGAGCCATGGAATTCACTTTCTTCTCAAGTGTGCATGGCACATTCTCCAAGATAGATCACATACTGGGACATAAAGCAGCCCTCAATAAATATAAAAGAATTGAGATCATACCATGCACACTTTCAGATCACAATGCTATGAAACTTGAAATCAACCACAAGGAGAAGTCTGGAAAACCTCCAAAAACATAGAGGTTAGAGAACACCCTACTAAAGAACGAATGGGCCAATCAGGCAATTAGAGCAGAAATTAAAACATATATGGAAACAAATGAAAATACAACAATCCAAATTCTGTGGGATGTGGCAAAGGCAGTCCTAAGAGGAAAGTACATTGCANGCAAAATACAGCATCCCTTCTTCATAAAGACCCTAGGGAAAGTCAGGATAGAAGGAACTTACTTAAACATCATAAAAGCCATTTATGAGAATCCTTCGGATGCCATCACCCTCAACAGGGAAAAACTGAGAGCTTCCTCCCTGAGATCAGGAACACGACAGGGAAGTCCACTGTCACCACTGTTGTTTAACATAGTGCTGGAAGTCCTAGCATCAGCCATCAGACAACAAAAGGAAATCAAAGGCATCAGAATTGGCAAAGAAGAAGTCAAACTTTCACTTTTCGCAGA
>NW_027533263.1:2780710-2863421 GCF_008692635.1 Crocuta crocuta
GACAGGAAACTATCAACACCCTAGAGGAGAAAGCAGGAAACAGCCTCCTTGACCTCCACCGCAGCAACTTCTTACTTGACACATCCCCAAACAAAGGCAAGGGAATCAAGAGCAAAAATAAACTACTGGGACCTCATCAAGATTAAAAGCTTCTTCACAGCAAGAGAAACAATCAATAAAATAGGCAACAGACAGAATGGGAAAAGATAGTTGCAAATGACATATCAGATAAAGGGCTAATATCCAAAAATCTATAAGGAGCTAATTCAAGTCCACACCCGAAAAACAAATAATCCAGTGAAGAAATGGGCAGAAGATATGAACAGACACTTCTCCAAAGAGGACATCCAGATGGCCAACAGACCCATGAAATGATGCTCAGCGTCCCTCCTCATCAGGGAAATACAAATTAAAACCACACTGAGATACCACCTCACACCAGTCAGAGTGGCTAAAATGAACCAATCAGGAGACTCTAGATGCTGGCGAGGATGTGGAGAAACGGGCACCCTCCTACACTGTTGGTGGGAATGTAAACTGGTGCAGCCCCTCTGGAAAACAGTGTGGAGGTTCCTCAGGAAACTAACAATAGAACTCCCCTAGGACCCAGCAATAGCACTGCTAGGAATTTACCCAAGGGATACAGAAATGCTGATGCATAGGAGCACATGTACCCCAATGTTCATAACAGCACTCTCAACAATAGCCAAAACATGGAAAGAGCCTAAGTGTCCATCCATGGACGAATGGATCAAGAAGATGTGGTTTATCTATACCATGGAATACTACGTGGCAATGAGAAAGAATGAAATCTGGCCATGTGTAGCAACATGGATGGACCTTGAGGGTGTTATGCTGAGTGAAATAAGTCAGGCAGAGAAGGACAGATATCATATGTCTGCACGTATTGGAGGATTCGGAGGAACTTAATGGAGGACCATGGGGGAGAAGAAGGGGGGAAATGGTGGGGGAAAGGGAGAGAGGCAAACCATGAGAGACTCTTGAATGCTGAGTATAAACTGAGGGCTGATGGGGGATGGGGAAGAGAGGAAGGGGGGTGATGGGCATGGAGGAGTGCACTTGTGGGGATGAGCACTGGGTGTTACATGGAAACCAACTTGAGAATAAACTGTTAAAAAAAAAAGAAGAACCTGAATTTAATCACAATAAAATTCAGATAAAACTGAAATAAGAAATATTCTATTAATAAAAAACACAGTGGAGCAGAGGGACTGTATTCTATTAAAATGCCTGTATTCAAAAATCAAAGAAAAGCTGTGGAAATGTTTTAGAATAAAAGAGGCTAAAGAGACATGGCAACTGAATACATCATGACCCTAGTCTCTCTGTGCAGAGGGGGAATGTGCTAGAGGGGACATTATTGGGTCAACTTACAAAACCAGAATACAAATACATGGTAGGTTATAAAAATATGTTAACATTAAATTTCCTAAAGTTTACAACCATGCAGTGGTTATGCAATAAAATATACCTGTTCTTATGAAATACAAACTGAAGTATTTTGGGGTAAATTGTAATGATGTATGTAACTCGCCCTCAAGTGATTCAGAATAAAATAACACATGCATAACCGACAGCAAAATACTAACAGTAGATGAATCTAGGTAAAGGGTATACTAATGTTCTTTGTGCTATTTTCACTTATGTATCACTTGTACATTTTCAATTCTTTCCAAAGTTTTAAAAATCCACATCAGTGACTAAGATTATTATGTATCTAAAATCCTGACAGATTGTCTATTTTCTATGCATACCCTACACAGTAACTACAACATGGACCAATTCTGTGGCAACAATATGGTAAGTACTCAATAAATGTCAGCAATTACTATGTACTAGGTCCTATGCTAAATGCCTGAATGCACTTTTTGTCAACAGGCATCTTGTAATCAAAGAACACCGTCTATCCTAATGGTATTATCCATTACCAACAAACGTCACTACAAAATATAAAAAATTAAAGTACAGAATTTACTCTGACAAGTTCATAATTTCTATTCAATTTTTTCCATTATGAGGAATGCCAGGTATAACTTTCATTTTAATTCATTACTAATAAAATATTTTCCTGGACAATATGAGGCAAAACTACCAAGTAATTCTTTTCTAATTTATCTGAATGCAACTGATTGTTAATATGATAGCAAAGAATATAAATAAATAACTTACACTTTGTTAATTTCTTTGGACTCTGTGAAGGCACTGGCTGGTTATCAGTATTTGAAAGAGGAACTTCTAATCCCCCTTGGGAGGCCCAGCCTGTGGGGAAAAGAAGTAAGGAATTATCCACTGTTAGTCAAATAGGAAGCAGCATCAGAAAACATAAGAAAAGGTAAAAATATCTAATGAGTACTTTAATCTTTCTACTAGGGTATGATTCTACAATAGAAGAGGTAGAAAACACTTAAAATGTATCTGAAATTACGGATTTTATCATCAAGTTTAGTTTCAGGCAGAATTAGATCAGACTTCCTAACAGTTTTCAAAGTGGTTTGGAAATAAATATACAAGTGTTCTTTTTAAACAAATGCAGATAGATAAGGTATAGAAAGAGAATTTCTAAGGAGTTGGGAGGGAGGAAATCTGACAATTAGAATCTTGAAACCTTTAACTATGTTTATACCCTGGACTCAGTAATCTTATTCCCAGAAATTTATTTAAAGGAAAAAAGTGCATGTATGATTAAGTTTATTGCAGCATTATCTATATAATGAAAAAGTCAAGGAAGAAAGATTATGGAAGATAAATGTGACAAATTACTATGCAGTTATTAAAAAGTATCATTATGAAAACACTCAACACCCAAAAAGCAAATAATCCAGTGAAGAAATGGGCAGAAGACATGAACACTTTTCCAAAAAAGATATCCAGATGGCTAAAAGACATATGAAATGCTCAACGCCAGTCATAATCCGAAAAATACAAATCAAAACCACTTCACACCTGTCAGAATGGCTAAAATTCACAACTCAGGAAACAGATATTGGTAAGGATGTGGAGAAAGGGGAGCCCTTTTGCACTAGTTGTGGGAATGAAAACTGGTACAGCTGCTCTGGAAAACAATATGGAGGTTTCTCAAAAAATTAAAAATAGAGCAGCGCCTGGGTGGCTTGGTTGGTTATGCTCCAACTTCAGCTCAGGTCATGATCTCATGGCTCATGGGTTTGAGCCCAACGTCAGTCTCTGTGCTGACAGCTCAGAACCTGGAGCCTACTTTGGATTCTGTGACTGTCTCTTTCTGCCCCTCCCTGTTCACGCTCTGTCTCTCTCTCTCTCTCTCTCAAAAATAAATAAACATTAAAAAAATTAAAAATAGAAATACCCTATGGCCCCGCAATTGCACTAGATATCTATCCAAAGGATACAAAGATGCTGATTTGAAGGGGAACATGTACCCCAATGTTTATAGCAGCACTATCAACAATAGCCAAATTATGGAAAGGGCCCAAATGTCCATTGACTAATGAATGGCTAAGGAAGATGTGATATATTATATACACATACACAAAATAGAATACTTCTCGCAATCAAAAGGAATGAAATCTTGCCATTTGCAACAATGTGGATGGAACTAGAGTGTATTATGCTAAGTGAAATAACTCAGAGAAAGACAAGTATCATACAATTTCACTCATATGTAGAATTTAAGAAACAAAACAGATAAACACAGAGGAAGGTAAAATAAGATAAAAACTGAGAGGGAGATAAACCATAAGAGACTCTTCAATACAGAGAACTGGGTGTTGCTAAAGGGGAGAGGGGTGAGAGGATGAGCTAAATGGGTGATGGCTAATTAAGGAGGGCACTTGCTGGGATGAGCACTGAGTGTTATGTGGGTGATGAATCACTGGGTTCTTCTCCTAAAACCAATACTAAACCATATGTTAGCTAAATGGAATTTAAATAAAATTTTTAAAAAGTACATTATGAGGGGCACTTGGCTGGCTCATTTGGTAGAGGAAGTGACTCTTGATCTTGGGGTTGTGAGTTTGAGCCCCATGATGGATGCAGAAATTACTTAAAAATAAAATCTTAAAAGTAAAACGTATCACTATGAATACTCTGTTAGTAAGATGGTGTAGTATTTGCTGTAACGTGAAAAATTATTTAGTTTATAATTAAAACACAGCACTAGAAAGGAATTTAAACTATCCTGTCTACTACCTTCCTTGTACTGAAGATATCATTTGAAGCCCATGTTCTTACTCAGGGTTCCTAGAACACAGATCTTCTAACTCAGGGCAGCTCACTTTCCTGGTTTACATTACAGGAGAGAAAGAAGTAGACATAAAGAAAAGGTGAGTGAAGTAGAGAGAGTCCTGTAGTAAGAGGCAGAAGACCAGATTTTGGTTCCCTCTTAATTGTTTAAACTGCCTAGTTATCTCGAACAAGATGCTCATTAAACACTGAATATCAACTGCCTCAGCCATTGCATGGGAACATCTGTCAGCCTGCAGGCAGGGACCAGAACAGATGTTCTAAGTGGTAAAGAAATATTGTTGATAATGTATTGCCAGAAAATAAGAAAAGAATCCAGTGCTGCTAGAGATGTGGCCAGTTAAGGAGAAAGAGCAATAGGTGTTTATGTGAAGAATGAATCTGTTTGTAAATCTTTATTAGGTCACTGATATGTGTGCAAGAGTAATTGTTTTCTAAAATTTTTTAGCAAAACATCTGAATTATCCTAGATATAGCGCCTCTTTATCAAATAATACTGTCCTTTTTTACTTCTAGGTTAAATTCTTACTGAGTGATTATTTAACTGATTTTTATTTTTTCTTTTCTTTTAGTTTTTTAATGTTTATTTTTGAGAGAGTGTGTTTGAGTGTGTATGTGTGCACAAGCAGGGGAAGGGCAAAGAGAGGGACAGAGGATCTGAAGCGGGCTCTGTGATGACAACAGAGAGCCTGATGCGGGGCTCGAACTTACGAACCAAGAGATCATAACCTGAGCCGAAGTCCAGTGCTTAACAGACTGAGCCACCTAGGCACACCTATTTTAAGTAGGCTCTATGCCCAATGTGGGGCTTAAACTGATAACCCTGAGACCAAGAGTCAAATGCTCTAGGAATTGAGGCAGCCAGGCACCCCTGATATTTATTTTATTTATTGAGCTAACTTTATGCTGCTGTCATAGAAAGCACAAAGATAAATTACCATACAGACTGTGTCCTTGAGATACTTGCAGACTGGATAAAGTATGATGGTCTTGCAGATACAGTATGAATGTAAGGATTTTAATACAAAGTATAATACATTAAGACACTGTTAGGTGCCATGAACCATTTTCCCAGGGATAAAATCTACTAGGGGTTGAAAGATAGGAACAGAAGGCAAGATGAATGATGATTATAGCCATTAAACACTATGCAAGGCCAGAAGTGGGAGAAACCACTCCACTGGGCAGTACTGAATAAGTATTCAAGGCTAGTTGGCCACCACGGAGAAAACACTAGACTGAGAATCTAACACACAGGTGCAAGCCCATGCTTTATTACTGAACATCATAAGCTAAAGCAGCAACACAAGCAATGATGTCTCAGAGGGATCTGAAAATAGTTACAGAAAATGGAAAGTATTGGGGGTGCCAAGGTGATTCAGACAGTTAAGTGTCTAACTCTTGGTTTCAGCCCAGGTCATGATTTCACAGTTTTGTGAGTTGAAGCCCCACATTGGGCTCTGGGCTGACAGTGTGGAGCCTGCTTGGGATTCTCTGTCTCCCCCTCTCTCTGCCCCTCCCTAACTCATGTTCTCTCTCTCTAAAAAACAAAAACAAATAAAAAACAAAAACAGAAAAGAACCCATAAGAAAAAAAGAAAATGTAAGTATTCTGAAGTAAGGTAAGAGATGAGTGGAAATGCAGGCAGAGGTTTTAACCTAGAGCCCATGGTCCTTCATTTTAAGGTAAGCAGGGTGCTGACATAAGAATCTGCTTCTTGGAGAAAGAACTCTTCCATGGAAGCATGGAAGATGACCTGAAGTTGGGAAGGTCTGGTAGGAGGGCTCTTGGAGCAGCGCAGTAAACCAAATAAGGCTCTAAATGCCTCCGATAATAGAGGAAGAAAGGAGAAGCATGAAATTGGAGACATGTTTTAGAAATAGAATTGACAGCACTTAGCAACAAATATGAAGTGGGGAGCAAAATGACTCCCAAGGTGCTAGGTTGATCACAGGTTGCTGGGACAGCAGGTCAGTAGAGGGAGTCCCTGACATATATACAAAGCAGGTGACCCTTTCCTCAGGAAAACACCCTCTCCAGCTTTCTACCACAACCCTCTAGTCCTGCTGCCTTGCCTAGGAGGCTGCCATGGAACTAGCCTTATCTACTCTAAACTCACAGGAAGAGAACACACCAACCTTTGCTAGATGGAAGAAACAATATGACCTGCCCTAAAGTAGAGATAGCTTAGCAGGTCAAGAGTTTAAAATAAGACACTGAGGGCGCCTGGGTGGCTTAGTCGGTTAAGCGTCTGACTTTCGCTTAGGTCATGATCTCGCGGTTCGTGGGTTCGAGCCCCGCGTCGGGCTCTGTGCTGGCTGCCGGCTCGGAGCCTGGAGCCTGTTTCAGAGTCTGTGTCTCCCTCTCTCTCTGACCCTCCCCTGCTCGCGCTGTCTCTCTCTCTCTCTCTCCTAGAAATAAATAAAAACATTTTAAAAAAATTTTAAATAAGACACTGATTTTCTATGTTAAGAAGACATCTGGGAAAGTCAATCTAGAAAATGTGGGGTTTGGTGGAGGTGGAAGAAAAGCAGCCCTTTTTTTTCAGTCTTATTGATACACTCCAGTAGTAATATTTGTTATTTTTTCAGTTGATAGGTGTGACTTCAGATTTTAATCTAGTGATACTAATGTTAAAACCAATATCCTTGTTGATTTTAGCATCCATATGCACATAGTTTTGCTTTACAAGGATTACAAGGATAAAATAAGCCACAGGTGTCCAAATGTTTCAGAGACACTTACTGTTGAAAGCTCCAGCAGCATGAAGGCCAAGATCAAACAGCTGTGAAGGAAGGAATCGCGAGGAATGAGCAAGAGGCTCAGATCCCACAGAAGGCTCCTGGAACGTGAGGCTGGTGCCTGGGCTCCCAAAGGCTGTCTGGCATTCTTGGGTAAATTCACCAGTACTTGAAGAACGAGGACTTAGCAAGTTGTTCAGAAATGAGAATTCTTTCTCAAAATCATCTTCCAGTGAATCAACAGGTAAATCTTTTGCAACTGTTGAATGAAAATAAAAACAGAATGGCTCTTTTTGAGGAAATGAGAGTAGGGTGTAGGGCAAATCAAATTTGGTTCACTGTTCTTATACATTACAATGATTTTCTAACATAATTTTTAATGACCAATTAAACTGATTGGAAGTTCATATGAAATTATTTCTAATTGGGTAGGCTATAGATCAAAATGAAGATCAAAAATCACAATGAAGATATAATAGTTAAGAGTATCTATGTGTGAAATAATGAAGCAGCCACTATGTAAGGCAAAAACTACAGGGGATGCAAGAAGTAGAAACAAATTAATGATAATAGAATTTAATATACCACTCTCAGTAAAAAACAATAGACTTTAATATATCACTGTCAATAAAAAATATGCCCAAAAGGCAAAAGTAAAGATATAAAAGATCTAAACCATAATTAATAAGATAGCTATTTTGAATATATATAAAATTAATAGACAACACACTTGAGCTGCCTGGTTGGCTCAGTCAGTGGAGCATGTAACTCCGGATCTCAGGGTTGTGGGTTTGATGCCCACATTGGGTGTGCAGATTACTTAAAATAAAATCTTTAAAAAAAAAAAGATAAAGAAATTATATTTTCTTCCCACACACTGAAAATTCACAAAAATTAATTATACTAAAGTGCACACATAAAAATCAATGAGTTTCTTAAAGTAGAAATACTACAAACAACATGCAAGAAAGTGAAGTAATTTAAAAAATGAAACTAAAAACTAAAAGGTTCTTCTACTTGTAAATTTTAATACAGTCTATTAAACAACTGTTGGTTGAAAGGGGAATGGAATTTCTGAAAAATAATAATAAAAAAGACATTTCAGTTATAATCCATGGAAACTTAAATAGCAGTTAACAGAGAAAAAATAATCCTGAACACCTTTACTGATAAAAATGAAAAAGGCCTCCCATATGATACAGTAAGGAAGTCTATGGAGAGGCATACTAGTTTTTAAATATCTGGTGGAAAATGTTTAAAAAATAATCATTAAAGTCTCTAGAAATTGTTCCAAGGACATACATCAAATGAGGAAACACTTAAGAAAATCTATTAAAATTCAGACTATGGTATCTGAACTAAGAACGGAATGCATTCCCTTCCCAATTTAGCAAGATGGAAATTCCACTCTTGCCCTGTGTAGCCAAGAACATAGGGCTCCTGCTCCCAAAAGTCTCAGTCAAGAGTTATGTTCCCAGGAGGGGCAGGGTATCAGCTTTTCATATCGTGTCCTCAGGTACCTATTGGCTAAGTCAGGGCAGTACAGTCAAGAGGTGCCAGCTCCCATTTCTACCCAGATAACAAGATCCCAGTCATAAGATGGAGACTATGATTTGGGTGTGGGTTGCTGAGAATACAAGGGCTCTGGGTTATGCGACCCTGCTCATAATGTGATAGTTTCATTCAGGAAAAGCAAGGCCAAAAAGAATTGAGACTACCATCACCCTCCTCACTTAGCACCCAGCTCCCAGAGCAAGGATCGCGTTCAGAAACATGTCACTGAGAGGTCACCTGGGTGGCTCAGTCGGTTAAGTGTCCGACTTTGGCTCAGGTCATGATCTCACAGTTCATGGGTTTGAGCCCCTCATCGGGCTCTGTGCTGACAGCTAGCTCAGAGCCTGGAGACTTGGTTCAGATTCTGTGTCTCCCTCTCTCTCTGACCCTCCCCTGCTCATGCTGTCTGTCTGTCTCTCTCTCTTAAGTAAGTAAATAAATAAATAAATGTCATTGTTTCCATCATCAGATAAATGTAGGCCAACTAGTTTGCCTGAAAGAATCAGGGAAGAAGCCTGTGGGGACAAGCCTGCCTAGGTAGGGTAAGAACAAATCTCAGTGACTCTGGGAAATATCCTCTCACAGGAGTCCAAATTTTATTGGTTTTGTTTGCAGAAAAATTTATGATCCAGAGCATTCTTAAAAATAATAAAGCAATCAGATGGAAATTAGTGGTGCTTAACAGCTGGGTGTGATCAGGGAAAAACACTGTCAAAGAGAACCCTTACCAAAACAAACTGTAGGTAAAGCTAATTCTGTATCCTTGTTCCACTGTTGGGGGCTGAGGGGCTGGGGAGGGGTGGGGAATAGACTCCACCAAAATAATCCAGCCTGTCACTAAACAAATAAAGCAAGCAAATAATAATAACAAGCCCCAAAGAAGAAGACGAGTAGCCAAAGTTGCTAAAATATATTATCTAAAATGTCCAGTTTCCAACAAAAAACAAGGTAGGCCAAAACAAATGAACAATAAATGGGAAAAGTAGGACCATACAATTTCAAGAAGGCAGGCAACACAAGCTGCCTGTGAGAGCAAACCGAATGTCATATTAACAGGCAAAACCTTTAAAGTAACTCTTATAAATATATTCAAAGAACTAAAAGATAGTATGATTAAAGTAAAGGAAGTATGTTGATAGATATGGTAATTAACTAGATGGAGAGAATCCTCTCACAAGGTATATATTATATCAGCACACTTCAAATACCTTAACAATTTTATTTATCAATTTTACGTCAGTAAAACTGAAAATTTTGTTAAAGCAATCTTTAAAAAGCAAAGAAAGGTGTTGTGACAATACTGTATCAAATAAAGAATATCAATAAAGAGTCAGAAATTACAAAAAAGAACCAAATGGAAATTCTGAAATTGAAAACTACAATAACTGGGGCATCTGAGTGGCTCAGTTGGTTAAGCGTCTGACTCTTGATTTAATCTCAGGTCATGATCTCACGGTTCATGGAATCGAGCCCCACGTCAGGCTCTGCATTGCCAGTGTGGACCCTGCTTGGGATTCTCTTTCATTTCTTCCTCTTCCCTGCTTGTGTGTGAATGCTCTCTCTTTCTATTTCTCAAAATAAATAAACTTAAAAACATTTCTTTAAAAAGTACAATAACTGAGGGGTGCCTGGGTGGCTCAGATGGTTGGGCATCCGACTTCGGCTCAGGTCATGATTTCACAGTTTGTGAGTTCAAGCCCCATGTCAGGCTCTGTGCTGCAGCCTGCTTCTGATTCTATATCTCCCTCTCTGCCTCTCCCCAACTCACGGTGTGTCTGCCTGTATCTCTAAAATATATAAATCTTAAAAATTTTTTTAAAGTACAATAACTAAAATGAAAAATTCACTCTCAAGGATCACCAGTAGATCTGAACTAGCATAATAAAGAATTAGCTAACTTTAAGATAGACTGACAGAGATTATGCAACCCAAAGAACTGAGAGAAGAAAAAAGAATGAAGAAAAATGCAGAGTATCTAAGTGAAATGGTGGGCCAGTATCAGAAGTACCAGTATACACACAGTAAGAGTTTCAAAAGGATGGGGGAGGGCAGAATTTGAAGAAATAATGGATAAAATGTCCCAAATTTGTTGAAAACATCAATGTACTCATCCAACAAGCTTAATAAAACCCAAGTAGAATCAATTAGAATCAATATAAAGAGATCTGTATCTAGATACGTCATAGGCAAACCACTGAAAGTGAACAATACGGAAAAAATCTTCACACTCACAGACTAAAAGGAACAATATTGTTCAGATAGCAATTAACTCCAAACTGATGTATGAATCCAACATGACGATTGTAAAATTTATATGGAAATGCAAAGAAGTTATAATAGCCAAAACAATTTTGAAAAAAGAACTATGCTGTAGGACTTATACTACCTAATTTCAAAATTTACTATAAAGCCAGAGTAATCAAAACAGTGGCCAGTGGTAATAGCCAAGGTTAGGTATACAGATCAGTGGAACAGAAACTAGAATCCAGAAACACACCCTTACGTTTTTTTTGGTCACTTGATTTTAACAAAAATGCCAAGAGAATTCAGCGGAGAAAAGGAATGTCTTTTCAATAAATTGTACTGGTACAAGTAGATATACATATGCAATAAACAGAAACAAAAATAAAACTTACCTACCTTATACTATACACAATTAACTCAAAATGATTATAGTCCTATAGGTAAGAGCTAAATTTATAAAACTTCAAGAATACATATGAGAAAATCTTTGAATCTTGGGTAGGGAGATCTAGATGTGATACCAAGAGAACAACACATAGAAGAAAAAAATGTTGTTGAAATTCATAAAATTTTAAACATTTTGTGTTTCAAGATGCAAAATTAAGAAAATAAGATAACTAGAATATCTACAAGTCGTATGACAAAGAACTTGTATGAAGAATAAAGAAATCTTGCAATTATAAGGTAAATAACCCAATTAAAAATAGGCAATAGATTTTATAGATTTATCAATAAAGATATATGAATGGCCAATAAACACAAGAAAATATACTCAACATCATAAGTCACTGGAGAAATGCAAATTAAAGCCACAAATTAAAAGCACTAGAATGTATATGGTTAACAAGACAATACCAAATGTTGCCAAAGAGTGGAGAAACTAGACCTCCTCATAATTTGCTAGTCGGAATGAAATAGTAGTAAAGCCATTTTGAAAAACCATCTGGCAGATCCTCAAAAAGATAAAGTTAAATTTGCTGCATAACATAGCAGTTCCACTTCTAGGAATCTAATGAATAAAAATTCAACAACCATTCCTAATAAAACTTAAGAAATTAGGAATATATGGATACTTCCTTTTTTTAAGTTTATTGATTAATTTTGAGAGAGAGAGAAAGGGAGGGGCAGAGAGAGAGGGAGAGAAAGAGAGAATCCCAAGCAGACTCTGTGCTGTCAGAACAATGCCCAACATGGGGCCCAATCTCATGAACCATGATCTAAGCCAAAATCAAGAGTCGGAGGCTTAACAGACTGAGCCGGCCATGCACCCAGTGGATACTTCTTTAATGCCACAAAATTGATACTTCATTTCAAAAGCCAGCATCTTAATTAATTCAGAAACATTCAACTGGTTTTGGAGGTAGAAACAAATGCAATTAAATAAAAGAAATCAATTACAGTAACATGAACTGGTAAAGAAAAAACAGGATTCTCTCTATTTGTAGATGACATGATAGTGTATCTGGAAAACCCTAGAAAATCAATGATGAAACAAACTCTAATTATAAAAAAATTCAACAAGGTAGCAACATATAATACTAACATGCAAAAAAATCAATAGCATTTTGGGGCACTGGGCGGCTCAGTCAGTTAAGCTCTAACTCTTGATTTCTGCTTAGGTCGCACTTGTGAGATAGAGGCCCATGTTGGGCTTCATGCTGAGTGTGGAGCCTGCTTAAGATTCTCTCCTCTCTCCCTCTGTCCCTCCCCAGCTTCTGGTCTCTCAGAATCAAAATAAATAAATAAATAAATAGAGAGATAGATAGATATCAGAGGTTAAAAAAATAGCATTTATATACACAAACTAATAACCAGAAAAGGGGCACCTGGCTGGCTCAGTTGGTAGAGCATTTGACTCTTGATCTCAAGGTCATAAGTTCAAGCCCCACATTGGGCATAAAGATTACTTAAGATATATCTATCTATATAATATATATATTATATATATCTAATAGATTATATATATTGCTTTATATATAATATATATTATATATAAAACTTATACATAATATATAATTACATATANAGATAAAATACTGAGAAATAACAAAACTGTTCAAAACCTATATTAAAAAAATCCTGTATATAAAAGATATACAAGAAAATTTTAAATAGAAAAATATCCCTTGTTTCTGGTTAGGATGTCTCAGCACCATCAAGCTGTTTTTCACATTTAATATAAACACAATAAAAGGAATAATGAGTTTTATGGAGGTGGACAATATAAAATTTATATTGAAAAATAAACATGCAAGAATAGCTAAGAAAATAATGAAAAGGATACTAGCCCTACCAGATATAAAAACACAAAAGAAAATTTCTATAATTAAAATCATATGGCATTGGTATATGCACATATCAATGAAATATAAAGGAAGCTCCAGAACAAAGCCAAATACATATAGAAACCTAATATATGACTGGAAGCTATCTCAAATTACTGTGGCAAAGATGGCATTAAAAAAAAAAGATATAAAAGGATGACTACTTACAAAAGATAATATTTAATCTACTGCTAATACCATATGGCTGCATAAACTCCAAATGAATTGGATTTCTAAATGTGGGGGTGCCTGGATGGCTCAGTCAGTTAAGTGTCTGATTCTTGATTTTGGTTCAGGTCATGATCTCAAGGTTCGTGAGATCAAGCCGAGTCTGGCTCTGTGCTGACAGTGCACAGCCTGATTGGGATTCTCTTTCCCTCTCTGTCTGTCCCTTCCCCCAACTCATGCATGCTCTCTCTCTCTCTCTCTCAAAATAAATACTAACAAAATAAATAAATGTAAAAAATAAAAGTACACAAATACCAGAAGACAGCATCAATGAATTTTTCTAACCGGAGTTTTCTATATGACAAAAATCAAGATCCAATAAAAGAAAAGATTAATAAATTTGACTACATAAAATTATTTTTAAAAATTTACATGGCAAGAAACAAATGAAAAATCAAAAGACAAATGACAAAGTGGGAGAAAATATTTGCAAAATAACTGTGTGGGGAAGATATTCAAGTTAGTTTTTTTTTTTTTAATTTTTTTAAATGTTTTATTTATTTTTAGGAGAGAGAGAGAGACAGCGTGAGCAGGGGAGGGTCAGAGAGAGAGGGAGTCACAGGCTGAAACAGGCTCCAGGCTCTGAGCTGGCAGTCAGCACAGAGCCCGACGCGGGGCTCAAACCCACGAACTGCGAGATTATGACCTAAGCGAAAGTTGGACGCTTAACCGACTAAGCCACCCAGGCGCCCCTCAAGTTAGTTTCTACTGAGTATCTAAACTTGCTGGATAGGGGAGGTACACTAGACAGTATGACTCACAGTTACACAGATACATCTGGACAAGGGCCCAAACATACAAAACAAATAATGACTTCAATTCCATTGTGATGTGTTACAAAGTAGAAGTGCAGGGTTGCATCCCTATATAGAGACCTATACAGTTTTAATGTTGAGGAATTAAGTATTAAATTAAAAGTAAAGAATTTTAAATAATAAATTATTCATATATATGATGAAATTATAATTTCTTACCATTTTCATAGTTAGAAACCTGAGGTACTCCAAATTCTCTTATTTGAAAATGCTTTTCCTTGTGATCTTTGGCTGCTGAAACAAAATCACATAAAAGGCATGCTTATTACTGTATTTTATAATTTACTGTATTTACTGTATTTTGTAGTTATTGGCTTAAGTGTTCAATTGGCCAAATCAGTTTATAATTTACATAAAAGGGAGATGTAAAAATTTAAAGAACCATACATAAAAATTACACTTGTATGTGTTTATACATGTATATGTGTGGGTACTATGTGTATATATTATGCACATACACACACACAGATGGTCCCCTACTTACAATGGTTTAACTTACCATTTTTTGACTTTATGATGCAAAAGAGATACACATTCAATAGAAACTGTACTTCTAATTCTGAATTTACTATTTTCCCAGACTAGTGATATGTAATACAATATTCTCTTGTGATTCAAGGCAGCAGCAACAAGCCACAGCTCCCAGTCAGCCATGTGATCACAGGGTAAACAACTGATACACTTACAAACTTCTGTACCCATAAAACCATTCTGTTTTCAGTTTCAGTACAGTATTCAATAAATTACATGAGATATTCAATACTTTATTATAAAATAGGCTTTGTGTTAGATCATTCTGCCCACCTGTAGGCTAATGTAAGTGTTCTTAGTACATTTAAGGTAGGCCAGGATGAGTTATGATGTTCAGTATGTTCGATGTATTAAATGCATTTTGATTTACGTTTTTTTGGTATAGAGGGGAACATACATTTTTGATTTTTAAAAATGTTTTTTAAATTCCAGTATAGTTAACGTACAGTGCTATATTAGTTTCAGTGTTCAACTTACAGTATTTTCTTTTTTTAAATTTTTTAAATTTTTATTTTTTTCAAATAGTTTATTGTCAATTTGGTTTCCTTATAACACCCAGTGCTCATCCCCACAAGTGTCCTCCTCCATGTCCATCTCCCTCCCCCCCACTACACCCATCAGTCCTCAGTTTGTTCTCATCATTCAAGAGTCTCTCATGGTTTGCCTCTCTCCCTCTCCCCCACCATTTCCCCCCTTCTTCTCCCCCATGGTCCTCCGTTAAGTTCCTCTGAATCCTCCTATACGTGCAAACATATAATATTTGTCCTGCTCTGCCTGACTTACTTCACTCAGCATAACACCCTCAAGGTCCATCCATGTTGCTACACATGGCCAGATTTCATTCTTTCTCATTGCCACGTAGTATTCCATGGTATAGATAAACAACATCTTCTTGATCCATTCGTCNAAAAAGCTCTCAGTTTTTCCCCGTTGAGGTTGATGGTAGCTGAAGGCTTCTCATAGATGGCTTTTATGATGTTTAAGTAGGTTCCTTCTATCCCGACTTTCTCGAGAGTCTTTATTAAGAAGGGATGCTGTATTTTGTCAAATGCTTTTTCTACATCTATCGACAGGATCATATGGTTTTTATCTTTTCTTTTGTTGATGTGATATATCACATTGATTGATTTGCGATGTTGAACCAGCCCTGTAACCCAAGAATGAATCCCACTTGATCTTGGTGGATAATTCTTTTTATGTGCTGTTGGATTCGATTTGCACAACTTACAGTATTTTCAGCTTATGATGGGTTTATCAGGATGTAACCACATCTGAAGTTAAGAAAGAACTATAATACAATATGTACAACTTACATGTATGTATTGTATATATATAGTATGTATATATACATATTATATGTATACATATATATACACATACACATAACTTTTTTTTTTTTTAATTTATTTCTACGAGAGAGAGAGAGAGAGAGAGACAGCGTGAGCAGGGGAGGGTCAGAGAGAGAGGGAGTCACAGACTGAAACAGGCTCCAGGCTCTGAGCTGGCAGTCAGCACAGAGCCCGACGCGGGGCTCAAACCCACGAACTGCGAGATCGTGACCTAAGCGAAAGTCGGATGCTTAACCGACTAAGCCACCCAGGCGCCCCACACATAACTTTTTAATACCCACAGGTATTCAGGTCTCATGTTATATCTATGTTCCCCTGAAAGTTAAAAGTTTTCACATTCCATGTAAATTGGTATAGCCATTATGGAAAACAGTATGGATGTTCTCACCCAAATTAAAATTAGAACCATCAAATGATCCAGGAATGCCACTTCTGGCTATTTATCCAAAAACAAACAAACAAACAACTACTTTGAAGAGATATATACACCCCATGTTCATTGTGGCATTATTTACAATAGCCAAGATATGGAAACAACCTAAGTGTCCATCAATGGATGAATGGGCAAAGAAAATGTGGTATATACATACACAATGAAGTTTTAATCAGCCTTTAAAAAAAAAAAAAGAATGAGATCTTGCCATTTGCAACAACATGGATGGACCTTAAGGGAATTATACTAAGTGAAATATGACAGAGAAAACAAATTCTGTATGATCTTACTCATTTGTGAAATTTAAAAAAGAAACAGGGGAACCTGGGTGGCTCAGCTGGTTAAGCCTTTGGCTCAGGTCATGATCTCACAGTCTGTGAGTTCGAACCCTGCATCCGGCTCTGTGTTGACAGCTTAGAATCTGAAGCCTACTTTGAATTCTGTGTCTTCCTCTCTACCCTTCCCCCACTCACGCTCTTTTTCTCTCTCATAAATGAACATTTAAAAATTTTTAGTTAAAAAAAAAGACAAACAAAAACCAAGCCCACAGACCAGATTTGGTGATTGCCAGAGGCAGGGGACAGGGGGTGGGGGGGTAGGCAAAATAGGTGACTAAAGGGGGAGGGGCTGGGTGGTTCAGTAGGTTAAACGTCTGGGGACTCTTGTTTGGTTCAGGATATGTCATGTTCTTGTGAGATTGAGCCCTGCTTCAAGCTCTGCACTAACAGCACACAGCCTGCTTGGGATTCTTTTTCTCCCCCCTCTCTGCCTCTCTCCATTCATGCTTGTGCGCACTCGCGCGCTCTCTCTCTCAAAATAAGTAAACACTTAAAAATAAATAAATAATAGGGATATAATGTCTCACATGGTGACTAGTTAATAATACTGTATTGTATGTTTGAAGTTGCTGAATGAATAAATATTAAAATATATTATCACAAGAAAAATTTTTTTGTAACTATGTATAACATGTTATCTAGACTTATTGTGGTGATCATTTCACAATATATGCAAATATTAAATCATGCTGTGAATCTGAAACTAGTGAATCATTTATATATCAATTAATATAAAAGTTTTCACATTCAACAGCTTATCCTCTCCCTAGTGGACCTGTGTCTAATTCTGCATTCTTTGAAAGTCCGTTTTATATTTTGTTCTGCCTGATCTCCATGTCTCTGCACAACAGATATTTACTTTATGTGTGAACAGCTGTAAGCAGCTTCTCCACATTCCTCCCCTATACCAAAGTGAGAGTAGTGATTTCATACCAAGAGAAAGATCAAACATATGTGCTAAAAGACAGCATACTTTTAGGGTTTTTTTTTTTTTTTAATGTTAAAAACCAGGGGCACCTGGGTGGCTCAGTCACTTAAGTGTCCACCTCCCGATTTCAGCTCAGGTCACGATCTCACAGTTTCGTGAGTTCAGGGCCCGCACTGGGCTCTGTGCCAACAGCCAGAGCCTGCTTGGGATTCTCTGTTTGCGCTCTTTCTCACTCAAAAATAAATAAACATTAAAAAAGAAGAAAAATACCATACAAATCAAAGCTCCTCAGGCAGAAAAAAAAATGTTTAAAGAAAAAAAAAACTATCTCGGGGCGCCTGGGTGGCTTAGTCGGTTAAGCGTCCGACTTTCGCTTAGGTCATGATCTCACGGTTCGTGGGTTCGAGCCCCGCGTCCGGCTCTGTGCTGCCTGCCAGCTCAGAACCTGGAGCCTGTTTCAGAGTCTGTGTCTCCCTCTCTCTGACCCTCCCCTGCTCACGCGGTCTCTCTCTCTCTCCTAGAAATAAATAAAAATATTAAAAAAAAAAAACTATCTCCAAGTTTGTGACAAATTATGCTCCATTATTAATTCAGAAGTCAGTTTCTCACATAATCCACCTGTACCTCATTTGCAACCTAGTAAAAACACAGAGACCAGAAACAAAAACAAAACCAATAACCAAACAAAGAGAAACATAAAGCCCAAGATTTTGGCATCTTCAACTGTTATTAAGGACATTTTTCAAAAAGATAAATGAAATGTAAATATCTCCTATATACAACATGAATAGTCTTGCTGATGTATAGTGAACTTAGAGGGTGTAATACATCTAAGGACAAGGTAGTAATATCTGTACTACACTCTCATAAAATTTGATGCTCAGCTTGGAAAACTAAAAGAAAATAGAAAAAATTAAATCAACCAAAGTAATCAAAAGACAAACAAAATCAAAAGAAAAGTACAAGGAACTCAGGGTTATTTAGCAAAAGACAGAAGAAAGCAAATACTAACAAAAATAAAACTAGTTAAGCTAAGCTAATATCATACAGAGGAAACTTTAAGCCAAGAAGTAATATTAGGAACAGAGAGGTTCATTATATTGATAACAGATTAATTCACTGAACAGATATAAGAATGCTAAATTTATATGTAACCATCACTTCAAAATTCTCAAAATATAAAAAATTAAAAAATACAAAAAGAATGAAAATCTACTTAAAGAGCCGAGATTTCAAAATACATTTCTCAATTATTGATAAATAAATTAAAAATTACTAATTATATAAAAGACTTAGAGTAGCACAAATAAAAAGCTTGATGTAATAGATATATAGGCTCCTGCATTCAACAGTTAAAGAACACATATTCTTCTCAAGCACATGGGATAATTAGAACATCTGGCTACCTTTTAGTCCATAGAGAGGGTCTCAATAATTCAAAGAATCAGTATCACAAAGATAAATTCTCTGACTATAATGAAATTAAATTTAAAAATCAATAACAGGGGTGCCTGGGTGGCTCAGTCATTTAAGTGACCAACTTTGGCTCAGGTCACGATATTGTGGTTCGTGGGTTTGAGCCCCATGTTGGGCTCTGGGCAGATAGCTCAGAACCTGGAGCGTGCTGTGGATTCTGTGTCTCCCTCTTCCTGCCCCTCCCCTGCTTGTGCTCTGTCTCTCTCTCAAAAATAAATAAACATAAAAAGTTTTTTTAATCAATGACAAAAAGATTAATTTCAATATCTTCTTAATTTGGCAATTTCAGAAACACAGTTTAAGATCACTCATGGCCATAGATCACAGAAGGTAGTATGAAAAGTTTAAAACAATTTAAATCAAATGATAACGAAAATACTATATATCAGGGCACCTGGGTGGCTCAGTCGGTTAAGCGTCTGACTTTGGTTTCAGCTCTGGTCCTGATTTCACAGCTCGTGAGTTCAAGCCCCACATTGGGCTCCATGCTGACAATATGAAGCCTGCTGGGATTCATTCATTCTCATTCTCTCTCTCCCTCCCTCTCTCTCTCTCTGCTCCTCTCACTCTGTCTGTCTCTCTCTCAAAAATAAATTAAAAATTTTTTTAATTAAAAAAATACTATATATTAAAGTTTATGGACATCCATACAATAGATTAAGCAATAAAAAGGAACTACCAACACAAATTATGTCAGGGATAAACCTCAAAGAGTGTTATGAGGTGAAAAAAGTCAAGTACAAAAAGACCACATATTGCATGATTCTAGTAATATGAAATGCCCACAAAAGGCAAATTTATATATAGAGAAAGTAGATTAGTGGTTGACTAGGAATAAAAATGGGGATTATAGCAAATGAATGTGAGGGATCTTATTAATGGGAGGATGAAAAGATTCTAAAACTGACTTACAGAGATGTTGCAACACTCAGTAGTAACTAAAATTACTGAATTGTACAACTGAATGAGTTTTGTGATATATAAAATATACCTCATAAAGCTTTATTTAAAAAAAAAATTTAATGTTTTATTTATTTCTGAGAGAGAGAGAGACAGCATGAACAGGGGAGGGTCAGAGAGAGACAGGGAAATACAAAATCTGAAACAGGCTCCAGGCTCTGAGCTGGCAGTCAGCACAGAGCCTGACGTGGGGTTCGAACCCACAAACCATCAGATCATGACCTGAGCCGAAGTTGGACACTTAACCGACTGAGCCACCCAGGTGCCCCATCATAAAGCGTTTTTTAAAAAACTTGTGGGATACAGAAAAAGAGAACTTTTAGCCTTAAAAAAATAATAGAAAATAATAAAGAACTAAAATTAATGAAAGAGAAACAAAGATTCAATAGAAAGGATTAACAAAACCAAAAGCTGATTTGTTGACAGAATAAACCATTCATCTGGAATGAAAAAGTGGGTATAACTACTGATACAGCAGGTTTTAAAAGATTGAATAATGCTACAAATGAATGGTAAAACTACACCACTATCCATTATACTCCATTTGGAACTTTAAAAAAAATGTTCTCTACCTGGTTACAGAATTATCTATACAGAAGTAGCTAACCTTTTGAACATTCATTTGAAGCTATGTTAGATATGGAATTCCAAAATTATTACGGCTTGTTTTTCAGTATGATCTCTATGTGTACACTTAAAAATGCCTCTCATGTGGGGTACCTGGGTGGCTCAGTCAGTTAAATTTCAAACTCTTGGTCTCAGCTCAGGTCTCGATCTTGGGGTCATGAGTTCAAGCCCTGCATTGGGCTCTGTGTTGGGTGTGAAGACTATTTTTAAAAAAATGCCTCTAATATTTACTGTACACCTATCCTGTGCTATGTAGTTTATAAACATTATATCTAGTCCTAATGTCTCTGTAAGGTAGGAGTAAATGACTCCTATTTCAGATGAGAAAAATGAGGCATAAATGATTTGTTTTAAAAAGCCAGCACTCAAGCACAAGCCAGCACTTGTTTTAAAAATCAGCCAGCCTGATTTTTCTGGCTCCAAAGCCGCACTAATTGAATATATATGATATGTATTTATAAAAAGATAATATGAATTTAAATGTGAGAAAAAGCTTGAAACTTAATCATACAACTCTGTGAAATAAATGTCTATATTAAGAGTCCTTATATTCGAAAAAATCAAAATTCCCTGAAGAAAACAAGTAGACTCTCTGATTAGGTACTGCTAGAAAGCTATCTCACTGTTGAGCATAGCCTCCAGTCCCACATGACCAGAAAGCTTGCAATGACCATGGGAAGTTGCAGAGTATATCATATTACCCACCCAGACAGAGAAGTAGTTAGCAGCACCCCTAAGCAGGAAGCATAACCTCCAGCTTCCTTGTTAGACTAGGAAGTTCTAACAGTGACTCTGGGGAACATCACAGCCCAGCTTACAGCACTGCCTAGCGGCAAACCCCAGTCTATAGCCATGCCTGGCACTGGAGCCCAGCTGATGGCTATGCTCAGTTGCTGAGCACAACCTGCAGTCTCACCCATGTAAGGAGACCAGTCAGTGACCACGTCCCCTGTGAAGCAGAGCCTCAATCCCTGCCCAATGGGGTATAGCATGAGGTCCAACCAGCTAGGAAGTGTGGCTAGCAAACTTGCACAACAGCAGAGCACAGCCACCATCCTGTCTGATTTAGAATTGAGCCTCCGCAGTCCTGCCTAATTGCAAACCACAGGCTGAGGCCACATCAGACCATAAAGCCCTGCCTGTGACCGTGCATGAATGAAGAGACTAGGCAGTGGCACCCAGTAACCCTGCCTGATCAGGACTTTGAAGCCCTGATTAGTGATCCTGCCTGACCTCTGAGCACAACCTTACCAGCCAACAACACTGCTTAAACACAAAATATAGCCAGTGGGCCACCCCCACCTCAGGGCATGAGCAGCAGTTTTACCCAGTCAGAGCCAACAACATGTTATAATTATGTTGTCAAAAGTCAAAGAGAAAGCAGCAAGAGAAAACTGACTTGTCACATATGAGGGAGCCCCTATAAGAGTGTAAGCAGATTTCTGAGGAGAAACTTTGCAGGTCAGGAGAGAGTGGTAGGATATATTCAAAATACTGAAAGAAAAAAACTCAGTGAAGGACAATATACCCAGCAAATCTGTCTTTCAGAAATGAAAGAGAGATAAAGCCCTTTCCAAAGACATGGGAGCTGAGAAAGTTCATCACCACTAGACCTCCCTTACAAGGAAGGCTAAAGGACATTCTACAAGCTGAAATGAGAGGATGTTAAATAAACCCCGTAAAACTGCATTAATGTGTACAACTTGTTGGAAAGGGTAAATATATAATCAAAGTTACATTCTATAATATTGGAAGACTGGGGCATAAATCACTTCCAACTCTAGTTCTTTTTTTTTAATGTTTATTTTTGAGAGAGAGAGAAGAGGGCAGACTGCAAGAGGGGGAGGGGCAAAAAGAGAGGGAGAGACAGAATTAGAAGCAGGCTCCAGGCTCTGCACTGTCAGCAGAGAGCCTGATGTTGGGCTTGAACCCACAAACTGTGAGACCATGACCTGAGCTGAGATCGGACATGTAACCAACTGAGGCACTCAGGCACCCTTAGTTTTTTTTTAATGTCTATTTTTGGGGGGGGGGGGGACAAAGAGAGGGAGACACAGAATCCAAAGCAGGCTCCAGGCTCCAAACTGTCAGCACAGAGTCTGATGTGGGGCTCGAACTCATGGACCACAAGATCATGACCTGAGATGAAGTCAGACACTTAACCGACCAGCTACCCGGTTGGTGCCCCTTTCAACTCTAGTTTAAAAGTTAAAAACAAACATTAAAAAGAACTATAACTACAATAATTTGTTATTAGATACACAATGAAAAAAAAATAAATTATAATATTAGTAACCTAAAAGGTGAGGAGGAGAAATATACAGAGTTTCTATATGCTACTGAAGTTCTTATCAGCTTAAAATAGGATATTATTTCATGTAAGCATACAGAATGGAATATTACTCAGCCATAAAAAACAATGAAATCTTTCCATTCATGACAATACACAGGCCTAGAAGGTATTATGCTAAGTGAAACAAGTCAGACCAAGAAGGACAAATACCATATGATTTCCCTTATATGTGGAATCTAAAAAAAAAAAAAAAAAAAGCAAAACAAAACAAACAACAAAAAGAAACAGACACACAAATACAGAGAACAAGTGGCTGCCAGAGCAGAGTGGGATGGGGGCATAGGCGACATAGATAGCAGGGATTAAGAGGTACACACTTCCAGTGATAAAATAGATAAGTCATGAGGATGGAAAGTACAGCACAGAAAATACAGTCAACAATATTGTAATAACTGTGTATGATGATAGAGGTGACTACAGTTAACATGGTGAACATTTTGTAATGGACATAATTGTCGAATCACTGTGTTCTGTACTTGAAACTAATATATGTCAACTCTGTTTCAATTAAATGTATATTTTAAAAAACAAGGGAAAAAACTCCTTGACAATGTGGCAATGATTTTTTGCACAGGACACCAAAAGTACAAGAAACAAAAGCAAAAACAAAGAAGATGATATCAAACTAAAAATCTTCTGCACAGCAAAAAGCACAAAAAAACACAAAATAACCACAACAAAACAATCAACAGTCAAAAACCCAACCACATTTGCCTACAGAATGAGTAAAATATTTGCAAACCATGTATCTGATAAGGGGCTCCTATCCAAAATATGTAAGGAACTCAAACCCAATAGCCAAAATAAACAACCGGTAACAGTCTGATTAAAAAATGGGCCAAGAACCTAGATACACATTTTTACAACCAAAGAAGACATATACATGACCAACTATACATGGAAAGGTGCTCAACAACACTATTCACTCATCAGGGAAACACAAATCAAAACCACACTGAGAGATCATCTCACACTTATTAGAATGACAGTTATAAAAAAGACAAGATTTAACAAGTGATGGACAGGACGTGGAAAAAAGGATGTGCACTGTTGGTGGGAATGTAAATTGGTGTAGCCACTGCAGAGAGGAATATGGAAGTTCCTCAGAAAGTTAAAAACAGAACTACCATATATTCCAGCAATTCCACATCTGGCTATATATCCAAAGGAAAAAAATTACTATCTTGAAGAAGTATCTGCACCCCCATCTTCACTGCAGTCTTATTTACAATAGCCAAGACATGGAAACAACCTAAGTCGCCTTCACAGATAAATGCATAAAGAAAATGTTATTTATGTACATACGTAGTAGAATATAATTGAGTATTATTTAGTCTTAAAACAGAAGGAAATCTTACCATCTGCAATAACATGGATGAACCTGAAGGGCGTTATGCTAAGTGAAATAAGTTAGAGAAAAATAAATAGTGTATGATCTCACTTAAATGTGAGATCTTAAAAAGTCAAACTCAGAAACAGAACAGACTGGTGGTTATTGAGGTCTGGGAGGTGGAGGAAATGGGGAAATTTGGTCAAAGGGTACAAACTTCCAGCTATAAAATAATTAAGTTTCAGGGATCTAAAATACAGCATGGGACTATAGTTAATAACATACTTGACAGTTGCTAAGAAAATAAATCTTCTGTTCTTGTCCCCGCAAGATCTATAGTAACTATATGAGGTGATGGATGTGTTAATTTTATTGTGATAATCATTTCATAATACAACCATATATCAAGTTACACTGTGCACCTTAAACTTACACACTGTTATATATCTATTATAACTCAATAAAGCTGGGGAAAAGAAACTAACTCAGAAGTGTTTGTATAGAAGAGACTTATAAATTGACTTAACATGTTTTCTAATTGAATTGATATTAATACAATCTGTTTTAAAAGGTTGTGACAAACTGTTTTGACGTTTAAAATGTGGTCATTTCACATTTTAATGAATTTACCATCTTACCTGGTTTACTTCCCAAGCTCACTTCCTCATCTGACAAAACTAACCTAAAGTAAAAACCAAAAAATGCAAAGAATTTGGTTAAAATACACTCAGGATTCATATTCTACAGTTTTATATGGTTAAGAACATTTTTTAACTGAGATAACATATAAAATAGTTGCCCAGTAGACAGATATACTAAAATCTGAAACAAATGTTCCTCTTCTCTAGATCTACATAGACCATGAGAATAATCGTTCATCTCTTATTCTTTGAACAACCTACACTGTCTGACGAAGCACCAGGCACCATGGTCACTATTACAAGCACTGTGCTAAGTAATACATCATGGAGAACGTCTGTCACCAAAGTCACTGAGTATGAGGTTTAGTTTTCAAGCACTGAAGGATCTGCTCAAGAATACTTGAGACCTAAATAGAGGAAATGAAGAACTGCAGAAAAAATTGAGTACTCTATTTTGGAACAGCAAAGTTATATTTGCAAAAGAAGCTTCAATTGCCTAAAATATTCTCGGAAAATACTAATTTTGGATATTTATATCATCCATCTGGGATGATAATAAAATATTAGACAAAGACATTGAACATACACTTAGGCATTATTCCTGGAGTGTGACCTCACAATTCTAGTATTAGAAGTTGCTTGTAATAAATCCTTAAAGATACTTAAAAAGCAATACAGGTATCCCCTGCTTTTTGGAAGTTTGCATTATGCTTCTCTGGAAGATCTATATTAGTACTTGTCTTTGCTAATTGAAAGAAGTCCGAAGAGGATTTTCACTTTTACAAAAAAGGCAAAAAGCAAAAGTAGTGTTAAGTGTTTATGATGCAGGGAGCCCTCATGGAGGCAGTGTGCACCCTGAGCAGCAACAGTAGCACCACCAAGCTCCTTCCCTGGGAACTACACTCAGCATCTCAGCATTAAGCCATTATGAACTGTGCTTCATCTCCATTTATTCTGTGCGTACATTAGCAAGATGTGTCCTAGGGTGTCAGAATAGCCTAAGAAAGGTTATTTTTTGGATCTAAGAATACTCATTTTCCACAAAAATTAACGGTAATTGCTTCTTTGCCTTATACTGTATTGACTTACAAAAAGTTTCATTGGAACACTCCACTTTCAGATAACAAGGGAAACCTATATGGCATTTATTTGCAAAAAAACACACACAAAAATAGAGCAAATAGATGCTAACGGCTTGGAACAAAATCTCCAGTGACCGTATATATACATGATTATTTAAATTACTAGGATGGAAGAGAAGGTGAAATGCTTTGGAATCTGTTAACTCAAAAGGTAACTCAGAATGCCGAATATGCATGAGACGATTATGAATAAAAGTTTCATGAAATGTGATAATGGAGAAAGTTTACTAAATTAATATATTTAATGTAACATAGGATTTTAATTATCAATGTTTAACTAATAAATTGCATTTACAACTACACATTTGAGATATATTTTATCTACATCTTAAGTTGTTTATATATTCAAATTACGCAAAAAATCTGTGTGGATTTCCCCATAGAGAAAAGAGGGGAATGCGTATATCCTGGATCACCTTCCACTCAACAATATATGGCTTGTCACTGTTCTAGTCTTTATTTCTGGGTTTATTATTATACTCAGTGCAATCTACTAAGATGAGAAGTAAACAAAGGTAAGATATAATAAAAGGGAAACAGGCAACATGAAGGATGTGCACAGCAAGAGCTCCCTTTTCCAGGTGACCAGCCCCAGTCCCATTTGTGTTGCTTTACAGATTTTCAATAGCTTCTATTTCATAGCTGCTGATACCTGTCCCTTTCTCTTTTAAGCTGCCTCTTCTGTTCTATAGTCCTGTCATCAACTTTACTTGCCATGTTAAAAATGGCAGCAGGAAGTGGATAAGGCTTTAAAACAAATGTTTAGTATTAATTGGAAAAATGGGATGCCTAGTTGGCTTAGTGGGTAGAACACCCAGTTCTTGATATCAGGGTTATGAGGTCAAGCCCACATTGGGTGCAGAGCCTAGTTAAAAAAACAAACAAACAAAAAAAAAACTTACAAAATATTAACTGGAAAATGACATAGAAATAAATATTCAATAAGTCGTAAAAGAAACAACTCTTTCCAAATATATCATATAACAGTATCTAGGACTTCCATAACCCCATATTTCTGCCTGCTTACTTATTGAGGTTTTCAGTGAGAGAACTGTTTTCTATTTGTTCTTCTTTGTGGTCTTCAGTAAGCTTGCTTGGAGTGTCTTGTAGTTGCTAAGGATAAGAAATTCAATGTTAAGTAGATGGAATCTGTTTATCTCTTTGTGCAAATGAGCTAATAAAAATTCTAAAGAACAACATAAAATAGGGATAGTTCTGAAGTAGAGTGAGAGATATGGGAAATGTATGATAATGTAATTTGACCTGGGCACGATGTCCCAGTTTATCCTGGCTGCCTATGACAACCACACAGACCATAACATGGGCCAGCACCAAGCTTCACAAGTTTGTGATATGCCAAAGAAGACTTACACTGTGTTACTGACTTCTAATACAATGCTGAAGATTTTCAACTTCATCTGAACAGAAATTAGATACTAAATTTGCCTAAAAATATAGTATGCTATCCAGTGAAGCATTAATATAGAAAAAGTAAAGAAAAAAAACATAAAGACTAGAAGATGCTATGCCAGAACATGACTTAAATATCCATACCAAGCTACAAGAGATGAATCCATCACAGATACATCTAGCTTGAGCAATCTCAACAATAACATTTTCAAGCTCTACTGAAAACAAGACAGAATGATAAGGTCAAAGGTACTGAAACCTAGCCTACCAGAATTAAAGAACTGATTACCATAGTTCAGTACCATAGTTATTCTGCTGGATAAGCCATATGCACAGAAGGCTGACCAGAAGATATACAAATGTTAAAAGCATTATAATCAAAGCCCGAGGGTACCTTTTACATGTAGGTATTAGAGAAAAAGCTGATCTAATACAGTAGTCTCTTCAGCTGTAGTCACCCATTATTTTTGTATCATGAATCATATCTATGACAGGAGTGTAAAAATAAAGCAAGGAAATTTTTCTTTAACTTCTAAAATTGTTGGTAAGTACTCTGGTTGTTATTGAAAACCAAAGACCATTTTCCATCACTTGATCCTCTTAAGTTTTTCTCTTCCATCACTTTTTCTTATCTCGTTTACATTTTAATTTTCTTTTCTCTTGCTCCCTCCTTTACTCCTCACCTCAATATCTTGAGCCCACAGCAGTATTCTCGTTTATTTGTTTAGTGTTGCTGGTAGCACTTGGAATCAGGGAAGTACAGAAAAATAATTGGCTGAAGGAGTGTAGAAAAATGTTTCCCATATTTTGTAAATTCAAAATTAGTTTCAGTGTTATCCAAATGAAGTACATCTAACAAAAGAACATTGAAATAATTGTACCTTGAGAGCTACAAAATCATATAGATGAAAGCCAGTACTGGCCCCATGGATCTGGGACATCAATTGAGCTGTTTTCTCCCAGAATCCAAGCAGTGTCCTCTGCAGAAAAAGAAAGGTTGTCACTACAGTTACAATTTTTTTCACTGCTATTTTTCCTCACATCCTGTTGTAGTAGATGAATGGTTGCTGAATAACAAGCAGTAGGAAGTAAAATCAATTTCCAAGTTGGGGGAACCAGAAAGCAGTGTAAATAATAATTCTGCATAAGAACTGGCAACTGTATCAGCATATATATGTACCTATCTGTATATAGCACTGGAAAGTACACTGGAGTCAGCTAGAGAATAATATTAGTGCATTAGAACACCCCTGCAAGAGTTTAAAAAAGAAATGTTAAAAGCACAAAAAGACCATATCTGTATTAGGGGTATGTGTGTAAATCTTTATGTTGGTAAGCACATATAAGCCCTTATTAAGTTGGACAAAAATAATATGTACCAATAAATTAGTCTTTCATTTAGGGCTCAAAAGACTCGCCAAAAAAAAATGTGTTCTCAAGCTAACTCAAGTAACTGGACATTTTCCTTGCTGCTTCAAAGTTCCTATTCAAAGTGAGGGGGCTGAGTGGAGAGAATAAAGGAGAACTGAACTAACAGCTGTTGTGTTTCAGGGATATGCTACATGGATTGCCAGGTACTTTTATTTTCAAGTGCATCCTTTGGTGACTCCTGAATTCCATCCACAGTACTGACCTGAATTAGGTAGATTTCCTACAAGCATCAATGAGTGTCCATTCCCTTTAGTTTATTATTCTTTTCTTAGGTAAATAGAGTTCATTCTATTTTGCCATTTAAAAATACATGTTAATATCAGTACCTGCTACTAATTAACATCTGACTTATTCACTCTATGCTATTTATGTGTGATTTGGGGTAACAGAAGCACAAGTGAGAGACTGCTGATATGAAAGTGACAGAATGAAAAGAACACACGACCTAGCATGAGAAAATAGGTTTTTAATTCCAACATTGCTGTTTACTTTAATTCTCATAGGGTTTCACTTTATTCAGCTATAAGATGACAGTAAAGTTTTACACTTTTGGGCCCCAGAATCTTTGCTTCAAATCAAACTGTATGTAGAAGTTCAAAATGGAGTAGCCTGGGGATCCAGGGCTCATGGGCTGTGAATCCTGCTTCAACACTCCCACTCAAACCTAGATGACCCCTAAATCTCCCTCCTAGGACCCCAAGGGGAATAATGTGAAGATACAGGAGTAAGCAATCCCTAAGGTCTTTTTCAGTCGAGAATTCTATGATTCTCTGTCATAACCTCAGTAAGTCAATTTTCAAAGTCAAAGGAATCTGATTAGTTATGCAATTTTTTACACCCATTAGACAACTTTTAAAAAGGAATCTCACCACTCATCTTTACTGCAAGGACATGCTGACCATGGAGGTGGGTACCTGGTAGGTAGTGAGTGAATGGGATAACATATTGCAGCGACTAGCTCCAAGTAAATCCACTTTCTGACAAACATCCATCTTTAACTTGTCAAAAGAAGCTTTGCTATTTCTCACTTGGACCTGTACCTGCAATCACAATAATATTTATTATTATTACTGATAATACAAGTATAAATATACCATATGGGTTCATGAAATTGCATTAAAGAAGACTAATTTTCAGACACATGAAATTGTAATAAAGAAGACTAATTCCGTTTCCTTGTATTATTATTTCTTGATTACTGTTAAAGATTTTGGTTATTTTTAATAACTGGAGATTCTTTCCAGCAGATATCTTTGCTGAGAAAGTATGCAATGATAAATGAAAAGTGCACAGTTAAGAAAAAAAACCTCTACAGACTCCAATTAAAAAGAAACATCCAAAACTACTAATGGGTAATATATAGCTAATAGAAGAATACATGGAAAGGAAACATTAAAGTGTTGAAAGGCATTAATAATTACTCAGAATCAGGGGGATAACATTTATAAATTTAAATATATGCCTACTGTATTTCTTATACATAAGGTAAGTCATATGTCACCAAGTAGCATTAATATTCAATTTTTAAATATACTAATTTATTCATTCAACAAATATTTATAAGGTATTTATTACGTGCCAGGTACTGGGTATTGTGGTGAACAAAACAATGTTCTTTCCTACCATCTCTGAGTGGGGAGGCACAGGAAAAAGCAAAGGTAAATAAATACATAAGATTATCTCAAGTTGCAAAGATTACATATAAGTGAAAAGAAATTACTACTTTTGCTAAGATGGTTAGGGAAGTCTTTGGTAAGCTCATGTAAGATGTTTGAACTGGGACAGAAAGATGATTAGTAGGCCATGCTAAGATTCTGAGGAGAGCATTCCAGGCTCAGAGAAAAGCAAGGACAAAAGTCCTGGGAATGGAAGGTGAAGAGCTTAACAAGCTTGTAGGACAATACAAAATAGGCTAAAGCATATTACTTCCTGAGGCATGGAAAGGGTTAGAGTCTAGAAAAGTACAAAATATGGCTGCACAGGGACCAGGGACCAGACTGTGCAGGGCTATTTGGGTCCAGATAAGTTTGAAATGCCTTTTTTTTTTTTTTTAATTTAGGTTTGGGGTGCCTGGATGGCTCAGTCAGTTGAGCATCCAACTTAGGCTCAGATTATGATATCATGTTTTATTAGTTCAAGCCCCATGTCAGGCTCTGTGCTGACAGCTCCCGAACTAGTACTTTCTTTCTTAAAAATAAATTAAAATTTTTTTAAATAATAAAATTTAGGTGAAATTTAGGTAACATATACTTAACCATTTAAAAATACAGAATTCAGTGACATTAGTGCATTCAGATTGTTGTTCAACAAATTTCTTGGATTGTATTCTAATTGTCAAGGATTATAAAGGGGAAAGAATAACATGTTGCTGTGGTCTACACAGCTGGGATAAAGATTATATCAATATTAAATATGATTTGTATTATATGTACTCTATTTATGAAATGAAGGACTGAATTTTATTATTCATGTATGGTGAACTTAGGGGATACAATTCAAAAGTAGTTTATTTAGCAAACACATCAGTCTATACATAGTTACTTTCAAAGTCTGTGGCCAAGGGGACCCTGGGTGGCTCAGTCGGTTAAGCATATGGCTCTTGGTTTTGGCTGAGGCCATGATTTCAGCTGGATTCACGAGTCTGAACTGTGTCTGGCTCTCCTGAGAGAATTCTCTCAGGAGAATTCCTGCTTGGAATTCTCTCTCTGCCCCTCCTCCATGGTCTCTCTCTCTCTCTTTGAAAACAAATAAACTTAAAAAAAAATTCTGTGGTCAAAATATGTATTGTAGCAGAATAAAAATATGATAATCTTCACTTTTTCCTATAATACCTGAATTTACCTGAATTGTTACTTAAATTTATTTTTTCCTCAATGAATAAACGATTTCGCTCCTGCAAACAAATCCCAAAAGCCCAGGGAAGCAACACTTAAAGGGAAGCAACATTTGGGGCTCCTGGGTGGCTCAGTTGGTTAAGTGTCCAGCTTTGGCTCAGGTCACGATCTCACAGTTTGTGGGTTCAAGCCTGGCATTGGGCTCTGTGCTGAACGCTTGCTCAAAGCCTGGAGCTGGTTTTGGATTCTGTGTCTCCTTCTCTCTCTGCCCCTCCCCTGCTGGCGTACTGTCTCACTGTCTCTCGAAAATAAATAAATGTAATAAATAAATAAATAAATGGAAGCAACATTTATATTGTGAGAGGGATTTAAAAAATTAATAGAAAAGTTGACGGGGTCCGGATGTCACTAAAGAATTAAAAAAAAAAAAAAGTGTAACAATCTTTAGTACTTCAAAGATCTCCAAGCAGCCAAGAATTTATAATATAACATTTTTCAAAAACAGCCTGATATTTTATGATCTCAATTAAATTATTCTGTGTAAATTCAACAGGTTTGTGTACCAAGAAAAGGAAAGGGATATATTTTCATACTTTTCGGAACTTTTCCATTTGTTTTAGGGTGTCTGGGTCCAGCTCTTGGGATACATCTTTCATCCACAGCAGCGCTCCTCTGTATTCTGTGCGTGCTTGCTCCATCCGATTAATTGTCACCAAGGTATCAGACACTGCCCTTTGACTGAATGTTGCCACTTCTTGCTTAAGACGAGACAGAGGAGTATACAGGGCCAATCTAATGGCAGAGAGGTAAAAATCAGAGGGAGGTACATTCCATAAACAAAACAAAAACAAAGGTTTAAAACAACCTTAAAGCATATCTGCTGTCCAGATGAGTCTATAAAACAGGTAATTATTAAGATGCCTAAGGAACTTTATATAGCAAATAAAGATCATACAGCCAACTTTGAATTGTTAATAATGATGTCTGTATCTCTCCCTTTGCTTATTTTAAGAAATGTTATTTTTCCAACACTTTGGATATTAATCCATGTGTAAATAACCTGTCAAGTATATCTGCCATTTAGAAGAGGTCCATGGGTAGAAGAGATCCTGTATTCACAAAGTATAATCCTATATATAAATAAATAGATAAATAAATAAATAGCTTAAATTTGACAAATTTAGGTAAAACCTAGATATAGAAAAGCAGATAAAATGCTAAAATAACTAATGAGTATTGAGTTCTTAGCAGGAAAGGATGATGACAAAAAAATCTAATTTAAGAAACACAAATCAAACCCAGCTCCTCTGATCTGCTTTTCTGGCTTAGTGGCACTGAAGGGCCTTGAACTGAGTGTCCTGTCACTTTCTTAATGATGGGCTTCTGCACTGATGTTGTGTTTCAGAATAAAGCCACTTACATTATATATTGTCATTACAGATAAAGTCTGTTTTTATTTTTCTTCTGAAAATTGAAAGATTTTGGCTGTATTTAGTAATTGTTGGAGATTCTCTGAAGTATCTTTATGTTAAAAATCTGTAAAGTGATAATTAAGTAGAAAAAATTCCCTCCACCTGAAAAGAAGTTTTAATGTACTCCTAAATAAGACAGTATCCAAAAAAAATTAAAAAATATATTTTATATGCATTTTATATGCATATAAAAATATTTTTATGTGCCTGTTACATTAAACCACATAAGGAATTTAAATATAGGCTTAAAGCCTATTTATAGGAATTAAGCAACTAGAATGTCAATTTTTGAAGTAATTATCTTATATACAAAAAAATAAGAGGCATCCAAACAATTATATGCTATATTTCTCTTTGAACCCTCTACTGAAATGATCACTAACCTTTACAAATATGCAAATTAAGGTACACAGATCAAAACTGTCACAATGACTACAGATTTAAGGATGATGTAAAACTATAAACCTCTGCTTGGCTGAAGAACAGAGTGCCTTGCCAGCAGCATCCATCATTTTACCAGCTTGCGTTGTATCCCGTTCTGCTTGAAACTTTAAAAAGATTCCTAGCTCGTTTTCTTCCTCTGATATGACTAGGAAAAAATTACAATACAGTTAATTGTTTTCTTTCATCATTTGTTAAAGACACATGACTGAAATTCTCACAGCAACAATTCTCTATACATAAGAATTACTTGGGGAAGAGGAAGAGAGACTTATTTTAAAAATGTACATTCCCAGGCTCCATTTCCAGAGATTCTGATTTTATAGGTCTAAGAATCTGCTTCCCCCTACACACAAGTACTCCAGATGGTTTTGATGTAATGAATTCATGGACCCTGCTTTGGGAAGCAAGGGGGCAAAAAAAAGATTCCAAAATGACAAAACTACAAATGCATTTTCAAACGTGCAGACATGCATTTCAGGATTACTGCCTCTAACAAAGTCTTCGTTTTCTATTTAAACTTAACCTTGACTCCCACCCTGGTTTCAGTGACCTATGCTCAGTATCCCAGGCCCACAGACATCCACGGTTTTATTGCTGAAACCATAAAATTTGTCAGTCATATAGTATATTACTACTCATTGTGGTCCACTGACCAATTCCAGTCCAGAGCCACTTGTTATCAGCCTGTAACAAGTACCAAAACAAAGAAACTATTGAGAAGCTTACTAATTTGATGAGTATTTTATATCTGTTGAATATAATAATAATGATGATGATGATGAAGTATGTTTATATTTTGCATGTCTTCTTTAATTTCATTTGTCTTGAAATCCATTTTCATTGTATTTTATAAAAGTGTCAGTTTACAACAGATTGAAAGTAACACACAAAGCAAAAAAGTGGTCTTTGACAACAAAATTTTGGATGTCTGACCCTCTAATCACACACAGTAAGACTAATAAAGGGGGAACACATAAAGTATTCAAATTATTAGCTTAAAGTGAAAAATGACAAATGTCATGCCTAATTTCACCCTGGTTTACTGATGGAAAACCTGGGGAAAGGGGTGTCTTGCTGGCTCAGTGGGTGGAGCATGCGACTCTTGACTCAAGAGTTGTGAGTTCAAGCCCCATGTTGAGCATAGAGCCTACTTAAGGAAAGAAAAAAATAACCTACAAAAACTGAAAAGGTAGTCTCTTGACACTTCCAGCAGAACTCAAGCCCACTCACTAACTAGTTCCCCACTCACACTTCTCCTCGCTATCACTTCTTTGTCATAAGGGACCTCAATCACACAACAGTTCAGTAAACTACTATTTTTACATTAAATCTTTCATTCTCAAAAATGTAAGTAAATTATTTATTTTAAATGGGAATTACTGAATAGATATATGGGATTTCATACCATTAAGTCTTAGTTGATATTTCTCAACTATCTTCAGAAGTTCGGTGCATGTCTCTTGAATGGAGTGAAAAACCTTTGAAATATAAATTTTATTAGGACAATTTAAGGACCATAAACATAAAATATCTGTTATAAGCACTTCAAAAACAGAACATTTTTATGTATTATGTCCATTTTCCTTGACTTTGATGTACTTCAGTATTGGTTTTATACAGGTGTAGAAGGCACTTTTAGATTCTCTCTTGCGGGCTGGAAAAAATGGTGATAAATACATGGGAACTAATAAAGATTTATAACTGTGAAGCGTGTCCTCCCCTCAGTTCCAAACTATCTAAATAGCAAAAATGTAAATCCAATATAAACTGTATCAAATACTGTCAACTACAGACGAAAAGAGTATAGATAACCCTAGAAAATGTTAACTCTCAATCTGGTTTTTCTATAATATTATCCTAAGCAAAGCAGGTCAGTAAATTACCATAAAAACTAAATAATGTATTACAACATCATAAATAAATTACTTTTCTATTTTAATTTGGAATTTTCCCTTCATTACTATTGTTGCTAATAGCTAAAAGTAAAATAAAATAACCAGGAGACACTCATTTCAAAGTAAGCACATGAAAAGTTGAGATTAGGACACACATTATACACATGAGGTAACTCTTCACACACAACTGTAAATTTAGGTTTTCCGAGGCAGATGAAGTGTCATAGGTTTTAGGGTACAGCCTTCTTCACACAAAGTCCTACGCTGAAGAATTGTTACAAGACTTTAATTAAAAAAGACCTTCACACTGCAGCAAAGTCTTAGGCCCTAATATTTTGAATTTATTTGAATCAAATAAATTTCTAATATCACCACTGAGCCTAAATATTCTCTCTCTGAAACAGTTTTGTTATTCTGATATGTGATCTGACCTAAGGAAGATTAGTGACAGACACTAAAATCTAAATGGAGAAACAACCATCAACTTTCCACATAAGTTTAGGTATGTTTGAAATGAATTTGGTATATTGCAGCTTAAAAAGCTGTTTTAAATCCACATGGAGGACTAGAAAAGGATACAAAAATGATAGCTCTACTATGATGAAGTGATTATGGTTGATATTTTTCCTCATGGGTCTTTGAAAGATTTATATGCAATTGGTTTTTATTTTTACAATGACATTTTTTTAGTGTAAGTGAAGTATAATTTGACAAATAAAACTGTAATATAATTAAAGTGTACAACATGATGATTTAAGTACACATACAATGAATATTTTTCTCATTCTTAAAAGATATAGTACAAATGTCACAGAAAGTACTTGGGTGATTCAAAATATTTGACTAATGGACAAGAATATAAAATATGTCACACAGCCTACCTAACGATGTAAAACAAGACAGAAAAATCTACATCTGTGGGACTATATGTTGAAATAGCGAACCCTTCCGTAGCCTTAAAATATTTATTGCTTATAATTAAGTCCCTTCATTTTCTCCACATTTATCACTGAATCCTAAGAATGCTTTTCAACACACATAGTAAAAGCTTGTTAATTTGTTATCTATTTCCATATTTGTTATGGCAATGACATAAATTTACTTTTTTTAGAATAAAAATGTTTAGTAGATTAAGACCTATTTAATTAGGCCTATACTTTTAAAGATTGCAACAAATTATTATATTCTAAGCATAACAGAACTCCTACTTGGAAATACCTGTAAAAAGCATCTTCAATTAGTATACATACATGGAATCAATAAACCTGCATTTAAAAACCCAGACTGTTCATTAATATACATGAGACTTTCCTCTAATTAGCTTAATTACTTAAAAGTATAAAACACTCATAGGTTTAAAGTCATTTCATGGTAATTACTTTATTTAAAATGAAAAACATGGACAAAAAACACACTATAAAGTACTTCAATAACTTTATCCCTAAATAGAAACAAAAACTCTAACTTATAAAAATCCTCACTCAGGAGACCCTGGCTGGCTCTGGTGAAGCATGCAACTCAAATTCTTGAGTTTGAGACCCACATTGGGTGTAAATTTCTTAAATAAATAAATTTTTAAAAATATTTAAAAAATAGAAATAAAAATCTTCACTATTTGATTTCAATTAATTTCAGTGAAGCACAAGGCTTCACATAAAAGTGGTACAAAATATTTTGACATGTTATATGCAGCTATAACTTGTACAAGTAATAGGCAAAAAGATTCATGATATTTACATTAATTTCAATTAGGAGATAAAGGTGATAAAACTATTTTGATAGTAAATAATGATTAGAAATAATTTTATTTAACCAATCTATTTGTAGATATCTAATCAATATAATTAATATTTAGCTTAAAAACTTATACTTGTACCAAAGAAACTGATTTATTACTTATCTAACTTATAAATACTAGTCCTGCCAATTCTTAATTTGTGCGAATTGTGACCTCTTACTCAGATCTGATTGACAGATGAATACAATTAAATATTCCATTATCAAATCTGCAAGTTCTTCAAAGTCACAAATAATAATCAGTTATATGCAATACAAAGAATCCCCAAATTTACCTCGAGTTTAGCATCCAGTTCAGCGTCAGATGCTACCACGTGCTCATCCTCCTTTTTTCCTGTTGCTTTGATAAAGACCTGTTTAGTTTTCCAGTATTTCTTTTGCATTCTGCTAACTACTGACTGGTTATCTTCTGGTCTGGGTTGCCCAAAGGAATCCATGAAGTGACTACAAGGAACAGACTAAATTTCTTAAATTTTTTTCAATAATAAATATCTAGCCAATATTTAATCCAATTGAAAAAGTAAAAAAGATACTAAGTAGAATATCCATGTTAATAGCTAAACATTCTAATATTTGCTCTGTAAGGTCTAAACTTGTTATAATTATAACTTGCACAAGGAACAGGCAAAAAGATTCATGATATTTATATTTCAGTTAGGAGACAAAGGTGATAAAACTATTACGATTTTGCTGCAATAATGACTGGAAATAATTTTATTTAACCAATCTATTTGTAGACATCTATTAGTTTCTAATTTTGCTTTTGTAATAATACTGCAAAATGAACTTGTATATAAATCTTTGCATATTAGTATCATTTCCTTAGAAAAGCCTCCTATAGTTATAACTGCTATGTCAGAATGCACAATTAATAAATATTCTCAGATACTCAAAGATTCAGGGGCGCCTGGGTGGCTCAATTGGCTAAGTGTCCGACTTCGACTCAGGTCATGATCTCACAATTCATGGATTCAAGCGCCACGTCGGGCTCTGTGCTGACAGCTAGTTCAGGGCCTGGAGACTGTTTCAGATTCTGTATCTCTCTCTCTCTCTCTCTCGGACCCTCCCCTGCTCATGCTCTCTCTCTCTCTCTCAGAAATAAACATTTAAAAAAATTTAAAAAAAAAGACTCAGATACATACTCTTCTTCAAAAATCATTCAAATAAATGCTTTAGTATCAAATAAATTAAAATAAAGATCTCAATAAACATTAAAAAACATTTTTTTAATTAAAAAAATGGTGCCTGGGTGGCTCAGTCAGTTAAGTGTCCAACTTTGGCTCAGTCATGATCTCATAGTTCACAAGTTCAAGCCCCACATTGAGCTTTGTGCTGACAGCTCGGAGCCTGGAGTCTGTTTCCAATTCTGTGTCTCTCCCCCTTCTCGCTCATGCTCTCTCTCAAAAATAAACATTATTTAAAAATTTTTAAAAATTAAAAAAATAAAGATTTCAGGTATAGGGGAGTTATTTTAGAAATAAAGATGGAAATTAAAACCTGTGAACTTGAAAATTAATGTTTAAGTAATTCTTCTTATATGATTAACACAGCTATGTAAGGAAATGCAAATGTGAAAAGTGTTCCTTAAGGAGATGTAAAATAATAGTAATAATAACAATAATGGTTTTAAAAGCCTAAATTATTCCAATAAATGGTGGGAAGCAGGAACACAGGGAGATATTGATGTGATTCATTCATCTTTTTCAGAATCAACAGATGTAAATGTATTATTTATATTAGTAAAGAAATAGAGATTCACCTTATTTTTTTAAAGTAATTGCTAATTAAATAAAACCAAAATGTTTACTTTTTTTTGATTGTTCAGATCTTTATTTGTGGAAATATGAATTTCAGCTAGTATTGTTGCTTAAGCAACTTAAGTACCAATTACTAAAGCAGAAAAAGAGCTGAATTTTCTTTTTTTTTCATTCATAGTTTATTGTCAAGTTGGTTTCCATATAACACCCAGTGCTCATCCCAACAAGTGCTCTCCTCCATGCCCGTCACCCCTCTTCCACTCTCCCCCACCCCCACCCCCATCAGCCCTCAGTTTGTTCTCAGTACAGAATGTCTACTTTCTAAATTACTAGGGGAAAAATCAAAGAGCAAGAAAAAACTAGCAAAAGCAACAGCAGGGAAAAACAGGATTAAGTCAACATGACAAAAAGTATAAACTAAGATGACAGAATAAAAACTACACTATTTAGTATGATAAATGCAAACTTCCTTTCAAATACAAAGAATTTCAAACCATAAAAAAAAAAAACCCAAAATGATATCCAACTACATGCTATTTGGGGTCAACCTCAAACAAAATGACACAGAAGAATTAAGGGTTAAGATAAGCCAGGTGAATACAAACAAAAATAAAGCAGGAATAGTCATACTAGTATCAGAGCAAGAAGGTTTAAATAAAAAGCATTAAATAGAACAAAGTTAAAATGTAAAGTCCACAGGTGACCACTTTTCCAGATGTCCTCTGGATATTCTCCTGGATTCCTGGCAGTATAGATTAGCCACCATTTAATTGGAGAACCTCTCTTATGCTATGCTGGGTAACTTGGAAGGACATAGTTGATGGAAAATAGAATTTCATCTTGGTACAGAGTGAAATTGATTTAATATAATCATTCTACTGTTCTGACACATAAGAGTCTTGAGGGAAAACTTGTAATTTATCTTTAAAATGGCATATTATATACAGGGCAACAAAAATACATTTACAGGCAGTTTCTCAACAAAACCAACAAAAGCTAGACTACAATAAAGGAATATATTTAGGGTAATGAGTGAAAGAAAATAAACTGTTGGGGCACCTGGGTAGCTCAGTTTATTGAGCATCCGACTTCAGCTCAGGTCATGATCTCACAGTTTGTGAGTTCAAGCTCCACATTAGGTTTGCTGCTATCAGCCAGTCAGCACAAAGCCTGCTTCAATCCTTTGTCCCCCTCTATCTGCCCCTCTCCCACTTTTTCTCTCCCCCAAAATAAAAAAATTAAAAAAAAAAAGAAAATAACCGTCAACCCATAATCCTTATCTATCCAAACTGTCCTTTAAAAAATGATGGCCAGGGAACTTTCAGAAATGCTAACAAATTCTTCAGGCTGAAGGAAAATTGCAAGTGATTTGGATCTAAAGGAAATAATGAAGAAAACCAGAATTGGAAAATGTCTGGGCAANTTAACATATGCAGATAGAAATAAAAACAAAAGCTTAATTTTCAGTACTCTGCCATTTTTAGATCTTTTATACCTTCCCCTACTCCTTTACCACCTCATTCTATCATATTACTATATGGTTCTTTTTGGTAATATTTACATGCATGAAGTATACAGTTTTTAGCTATATACTTTTGACAAATGGATAGATATTACAGTATAGAACATTTCTAATGCCCCAGAAAGTCTCCTTATGTCCTTTTTCAGCCACAGCCCAGCCTATAATAACTTTTGATTTTTTAAAATCTTTGATCAGTTTTTCTTTCTCTAGTTAGTGTGTTTTTTTAGTGTTTATATTTATTTGAGAGATATGTATATACATCTTTGCATATTAGTTTCATTTCCTTATAAAATCCTATAGTTATAACTGCTATGCTGATTTTGTTGGTTGAATTATTTAGGCTCATTTTGAGTACGGACTCTTAATTTTTTCCTTCCTTCCCTCTGTAGCTATTCCTCCTCACTAGTAGTTATATAGTTGCCTCCAATTCACCTTCAGGATTCCCACGGATTCCCACTTCCACAGCATCTTATACTGATCATTTTAATGATATAGTGATATATGATGATATCTGAAATACTACTGATATAATCACATTTGAAGGAACGCTGCATAGGAACACTTTTAATTTCTAACAACCTACAGAAACTGAACTCCTAGATGCCAGAGCCTACATCTATACTGATAGCTCGGCACATCCATCTCAGCCTCACTCACTATTTTATCTTTCTACTGTATTGTTGGTTCATGTTTCTCATTTTTAAAAATTTATTTTAGACTGCATGCACACAAGCAGGGGAGAGGCAAAGAGAGAGAATCCAAAGCAGTCTCTATGCTGTTAGCAGAGAGCCTGATGTTGGGCTCAGTCTCCCCAACTGTGAGATCATGACCTAAGCTGAAATCAAGAGTCAGACACCTAACTGAGCCATCCAGGCACCCCTGGTTCATGTTTCTCAATTAGCTAGCCAAGATACATCCTTTTGGGTTTGCTTCTTAATTTCTTTTATAATTACTATGAGTAGAGAGCAAATGTTACTATGCTGTCTTAACTATAGATATCCTTTATTTCCAGTAAGAGTAGTTTTTGTGTGTGTGTTTTTTTTTACTTGAACAGTCACCACATAGAACACTTTATTCCTTTTTACACTATACTATTTTTTAGCTATCTCCTGTATTTGAGGTACAAATCATAAATTATGACAAATAAATATTCTCTTTAGAGGTAATTCTATCCTCCCTTTAACATCCCATTACTGTGACATGACTAAAAAGGAAGCAATATACACTGATGGTGATGTGCAAAATGAGGCAGTGAAATCCCCTTGGAAAAAAAAATCGGTAAAGACTTTTGACCAAATACAACATAACTGGTTGATGCAATTAAGAAAATACATTAGACAAGTTTGCCGTTTGATATTAATGTAGTACTCCTGATTACCCTGGCTCCTAAACCATAAATTTTCTTACAAACACAATCAGCATTTCCTCAAAGAATCAGTTGGTAATGATTTCAAATAAGGATATGGAACACTCCAAAATGTCAACAAAGTTTTCTCTGCAGTAGGATAAGGGTGATGGTTTTCTGTAGTCTCCAAATTTACTACAATTATCATACATAACCATCTTTTGTATAACTATTATTATTGTGAAAAATGTCTATTTGATTATCTAGCCTAGTTATATCTTTTGGTTTTGTCTTTTTCATATTAATTATTGTTTTGCAGCACTAGCAAGCCCTTATCCGAAGGTGAGAGTCATTCATTCATTGTTAAATATACGTGAAGTAGTTATACTTTTATATACTTTTTTCTTATCTGAAATATAACTTTTCTTACAAATATCATATAAAGGGTATAAAACAATTACATACAGAAAATATATTCTATATAGGGTTAGAGTGAAAAGTTTACATTAATCCCATCACTCAACAGTGCTATAAAGGGCTTAGAGTATTATTTGCCCTCATTTGTTACAAAATAATTCACTAGACACATTAGCAAGAGTTAGTAAATGCATTAAGTTTGAGAATTTAAAAGTTATGACAAAAACTATGTATTAAAATATTAAAATCATACATTATTTATAAGAGAACTCCTACCCCCCTGTCTTGCGAACAATCTATCAACTGTTATTAACAGAAATAAGATTAGAATTCAGGCATACTAGGTGTCATAAGTGATATACAGAAGAAAAACAGAGATTTTAGCAGCATGAGACAAGGAAATATTCCAAAAATAGGCTGAAAAAAAAAAAGGTAGATTGATGATAATTGTAGAGGTCTCTATATTTCTTTAATAGGTCATGTGGAGCTAATAAAGTTTTTTGAGCAGCAGAAAGACTAAACAGAAAGTTTATAACAGTCTTTCTACATTCCATACATAATCTAGTAAGAATGAGGACCAAGGATCATTACCATAAGAAGAAATCTGAAGGAAGAATCTATAGAATTTGGTTAGTAATGACTTAACTATCCCTGAAAAATAAAGGGAATTAGGAGAAGTGGGAACATGATGCATCGGATGTGTGAAATTCTGAGTCTGAAATGTTAAGTAGCATCTGAATTTACAGAAATATCTAAAAGCAATTACAACTGTAGTGATAAAGATTGTTTCAAGTTTGGGTCTCTAGTCAGACTACCTCGGTTTGAACCTAGTAACTCTACTACTTACTAGCTGTAGGACCTTGTAGGAGTTGCATTAATCTCTATGGCCTTTATTTTTCTCATCAGTAAAATAGGAATATTAAAGTAAATAGATTGTTATAAGAATTAAATGAGAAAATACATGTAAAGCACTTAGAACAGAAATGGTGGACATCTTAGAATGAGTATTTTATATTTTTTCATTTCATTTTTAGTGGAGCTCAGATTAGAAATGGTGATTTTGGAGTTATCTATAAAAAGACAGTAAAGGGGCACCTGGTTGGCTCAGTCAGTTAAGTATCTGACTTTGGCTCAGATAATGTGATCTCACGGTTCATGAGTTCCAGCCACACATTGGGCTCTGTGCTGACAGCTCAGAGCCTGGAGCCTGCTTCAGATTCTGTCTCCCTCTCTCTCTGCCCCCTCCCCGACTTGCACTCTGTGTCTCTCTCAAAAATAAACATTTAAAAAATTATATTAAAAAAGACAGTTAAGCAGTGATAACTGATAAGACCTTAAAAAAAGAAAGCAGAAAGGTGGTAAAATTTGGAGGTTTCAGGAAGGTGAATCAAATTTGGACCAGGCTCTTGGTACTATGTTATGGATTCACCAAGATATGAATGATAGGTTAATGAGAAATGTATTCTTTATATAATAGACATTTAAATCACATAATTAAAAGAAATTTAAAAGAACTTCAGAGGTTATTTAGTTCAACTTTCTATTTTGATTCAAAAGGGATGGAGACTTCCATAAAATGAGAGACCAATAGGAGCTTATAAAAAAAGCCTTATTGGGACACCCGGATGGCTGAGTTGGTTGAGCATCTGACTGGCTCAGGTCGTGATCTCATGGTTCATGAGTTTGAGCCCCACGTCGAGCTCTGTGCTGACAGCTCAGAGCCTGGAGCCTGCTTCAGATTCTGTGTCTCCCTCTTTCTCTGCCCCTCCCCTGCTCATGCTCTCTCTCTCTCTCAAAAATAAATAAACATTTAAAAATTTTTTTTTAAAAATGTGACTGATGAGTATGAAATTGGTAATAGTAGACCATTTTTTACCTACAAAATCAGCAGTTTCATATGGTTCAACCTAATAAAAGGAACTCAAGTTTACCAATGTGATCTAACTCATCCCTGAAGAACGTGCTTTGTGGGCAAATGATCTGCCTAACCAAGAACACATCTCAAGTCAGGAAAGTAGGCTGACTAGCAAATTGGCCTGAAGAAAAAATCAGTTCTGAACTGCTTTTTTGCTACAACAGCAGAGGTAAGTAGATCCACCAGACTACATGGCCCACAAAGCCATAATTACGGACAATATGACATTTTACACAAAAATTTTGCAGACCTCTGATCTAGACCATGATTCTCAAAGTACAGTCTGAAGAATCATAAGTTTCTTAAGCTTTACAGTTTATAATAATATCTATTCCTTGTTCATATGTACATACATATACATATATATATACACATTATATATATCATATATAATTTTTACAGATACTGCTTTGAGTAATCTTTCATCAATTGTCCATTAATTTGGGAATGGTTTTTAGCTCTAGCCAACCAATGAGCAGACTCTTTGTCCCCTTTCATGTATGAAGATAAACTGAAGCCCACTAAGATTATTAGGACTACTGATATGAAAGACAAACTATCAAGTCACGGATTGAGAATCTGCCTCTGAAACAGCTCTCAAGTATATATGTTATAAAGTACCAGCTTTAATATTTGACTAGAAGTGCATGAAGGTTATAAACATGAATTCTTTCAGACACATAAATTTAACTGTTATTTAGTCAAACGTGGTTTGGTTACTGAGAAACTAGAAGCATTACAGGACTACAGTAGTTGAAATTAACAAATACAATGGACACAAGAACTAGTGCAGAATTGAATTAGCTGAAATTTCCAAATAGTCCCAATAAGGAAGTCAGTTTAACACACGTATTAAACGCTGGCTTTGTTCTTGGTGTTACAACTTGGCACTGCACTCATAACACCAATAAGACATTAATATGAGAAAATTAAATTAAATTAAATACAGGGCATCTGGGTGGCTCATGTCAGTTAAGCATCTTACTTTAACTCAGGTCATGATCTTATGGTTCATGAGTTCAAGCCCCACTTCATAGGTGAGCCCTGCTTCTCTCCCTCTCTCTCTCCCTCTTCCCATCCTCGCTCACTTGTACCCTCTCTCTCAAAAAAATAAAGAAATACAGACCTGTGTTTATCTAAAACAGAAGGATGATGGCAATTACTTGCCACCATTAAATTACAGACCCAAAACTCCCATACTTAGCAGGTAGGTTGCACACAGAAAGGTTACCACCTTGACCAAATAATTCTTATAAAAGGACTAGAGCTTTATCATTTTTCTACAAGAGTTAAAAATTATATAAAAGGTAAACTCTTAGAAGAAGCTTAAGACACCTAGATGTTTCTGAAAGTCTTAGTATCACTACATACTAAAGTAATTATACTTGTAGAGCCCTTGACAATTTTTAAAACTTTCACATTTTATCACCTTTGATCCTTATGATAACCCTGAGAGCTAGAAATGGTAGATTTTTTTTAAAAAAATAGTTTATTGTCAAGTAATAACACCCAGTGCTCATCCCCACAATAGAAATGGTAGATTTTATTATTCTAGTTTAAGAGAGGAGATCACTGAGGCTCTGTGAAATGAAGGGAACTTTCTCAAGGATATACATATAGTAAGAACATCTTGATACTTAGTACACATGCAGGTCTTTTCACACCACAAGTAGTGTTCTTTTCCATTTTGAAGGAAGAAAAAGTGCGATTAAAGTTGTCTCCTAATCTTATAGTGAGTTAATTATTTAGTTTCCTAATTTTCAGGTAACCTACTTCCAAAAACCTATAGGTCTCCAAGAATTAGCCAGGTACCAAAAAATGGTTGTTTGTATGAATGAAAACAAGAGAAACAAATCATTAACAAAATTGACAAGTTTATATTGCAAACTTCAGTCAAATTTCTAGTTACAACAAAATTTATTTTTATATAACTAGTCTATAATTTCAGGAGTCAGCATTAATTTTAGTCTGTAAAAAAGTCATTAAATAAAAAAAGACAAATTAGAGTTCATTTTTTCCCAAAAGTGGTGCTTTAGGATTATTATCTACTTTTCAGACTTTCTGTTTAAGAATTTACTATAATAATGTAATTTACTTATACCACTTTAGTCATATCATTTAATAAAGAATGTATGAATAGCATTTAAAATAAATCATTGGAGGGCCTGGTGGCTCAGTTGGTTAAGCGTCCAACTTCGGCTCAAGTCATGATCTCACAGATTTTGAGTTTAAGCCTCACATCAGGCTCTCTGCTGTCAGCACAGAGCCCACTTTAGATCCTCTGTACCTCTCTCTCTGCCTCCCCCTCTAAAATGAATAAACATTTCAAAAATTAATAGGTTATTGGAAAATAAGACTTGAAAATGTCGATAAAATCATTAAGACCATTCAAACTATAAATAATATATTGAAGAAAAGGAAGTGAACTACAGAAGAAAATATATTTTTGAAAAGAAGAGCTGAAAAATATTTCAAATGCTTTTAATAAAGTATCAACACTAAATTCTTATGTTAAAATGGTATTAAAGCTAATGTCCTATGAAATTTAAGAATATTTCTAACTCTACTGCATATTTCAGGCCAACAGCTCTTCCAGTCCTCTGCTGTGCCCTAAGTTTTCAAATGCAGAGCCTCTCATACTATGAAAATGACATATGGGATATGACAAACAGGATAACATGCACAAAACTGCTTTGGAAAATATAAAGTTGTGGGGCGACTGGCTGGCTCAGTTGTTAGAGCATGCAACTCTTGATCTCTGGGTCGTGAGTTTAAGCCCCATATTGGGCACGGCACTCACTTAAAAAAAATAAAGTTGTATACAAGTATAAGACATTTTTTTAATTATTACAAATAGCCTGTAAATAAACAAAAAATATATAGGATGTAAATTTTTAAAACCCCAAACTCTTTTTATTTAACAGACATAATTTTAAAGCTCAACACTGAGAATAACCTGGAAGAGGTTATACAGATATTAAAATATAGGTGCACTGTTAAAAATGCAGACTAATCACATGCACTTCCCTGCTTTCCCTTCCCTAACCTATTTACACTAAAAGTATAAAACAAAAAGTAGCCAATTAACTCATAAGTATAAGAAGCAAAAATACAGTGACAAGAGCAGAGAAGAGACTACAACATATTTTTGGAGAGAAAGTAGTAACCTAAGCAACTAACAGAGGAATGTTAATGAGCAGTGAGTCAATTACCTGTCAGAATATCTGAAAGACTCACCATTTGGAAGTAGAAGGAGGATTCATTGAAGTCTATATACAGCTCGCTAGACCCTGAGGCCGTTTTCTAATATGTGTCATCCAATGGGAGCTGAAGAAATTGAACCAAGAAAGCTCTGGACTTGGGCTAGACAACACAGCAGACGGCCTGAAAATAAAACAATTAAGTGAAAGTCTACACACAGAACTGTTGAATGTCAAGCTCTTTCCCATTCTTTGCTCACCAGTAGCAAAGCTCTCTCTCTCTCCTTCTGTCTCTCTCTCCTTCTGTCTCTCTCTCCTTCTGTCTCTCTCTCTCTCTCTCTCTCTCTCTCTCTCTCACACACACACACACACACACACACACACACACACACCCCTTTCCATTCCTCAGAAAAGTCTGGGACATTCTTTTCTCTGGAAAGAATTAAAAGCTACAGAGAAAAGCAGTATACCATTTGGATATTCTAAAAGGATGGGTCTTTGCCTAATTACTCTAGAGCAAAATTTACCCGTTGTACATACAAATCTTTTGATAGCTTTGTTATTGTCTTCCTCTTAAATATAAATGGAAAACCAAAGGTCAACAGATATCTGAGGAAGCCTCCATCAAGAAAGACCTCTTAGGGCACCTGGCTGGCTCAGTGGGTTAAGTGTCTGACTTTGGCTCAGGTCATGATCTCACGGCTTGTGAGTTCAAGCCCTGCATCGAGCTCTGTGCTGACAGCTCAGAACCTGAAGCCTGCTTCAGATTCTGTGTCTCCCTCTCTCTCAGTCCCTCCCCCACTCGCATTGTCTCTCTCTCTCAATCTCAAAAATAAATAAACATTAAAATAAAAGACCTCTTACCTAAACCAACAAATATAAAAAAGAAAATAGCTAAAGGAAATTAAGACAATATAAGGAGGAAACAAAACAAAACATAACCCTCCAACAAAAATAAGAAAGGACCCCTGAGGAAAAAATAGGATAGCTGAAATTTTTAAAAAATTTAATAAAAGGTTTGAAAAGTAACTGAAAAACCCAAATCTCCATCCAAAAAGAGATTTACCCCAAAATGCATCATTGTGAACTTTCAGAAAACGGGGGGTAGCGGGGGAGATCCTGGAAGTTTTAAGTGGATTATATACCAATCATTGAGAGTCAGAAAAAGAGCAGATTACTCAAAAGTAGCAATACAATATAAAAGACAAAAATTGAACCCAGAAGAGCTATGAAGGGAAGGCTCAAGATGACAGCTGCATAGAACAAGCAGCTCAAATTTAAGCAGGAGGATTGGCTCTGGAAAAGAGACCCGTAGGAAGTATAACTGATATATTTCGGCATATTACTCATAGACGTACAGCAGAAATGTTAGAGAAATTGGAATTCAGAAAATTAAGTAAATTAAAAAGTAAAGCCATTATTGGGGCACCTGGGTGGCTCAGTCAGTTAAGCATATGACTTCAGCTCAGGTCATGATCTCACGGTTCATGAGTTCTAAACCCATGTGCGGCTCTGTGCTGATAGCTCAGAGCCTGGAGCCTGCTTTGGATTCTGTGTCTCCCTCCCCTGCTTGCACTCTCTCTCTCTCTCTCTCTCAAAAATAAACATTAAATAATTATAATAAAAACTAGTAATGCCATTATTAAGGTCCACATTTCTTAACTGGGTAGAGCCAATTTTATCAAAAGTCTAGGTAAATATGTCTATTACAAAGACCTAAATTTTCCCTTAGTGGGCTATTCCAGGTCTGGGCTGGAGAATAGATATATTAGAAGACCACCAATAACATACATTTCTTCCAACACTTCTCCCATCAATAAAGCTGATATTTTATCTCCATTTGCCTAGCTCCTTTGACTACATCTGAATTGGTTCCAAACTCAGGAGGGAACAAAAAAAGACAAGAAGTGGAGGCCCCTGGGTGGTTCAGTCCCTTGGGCATCTGATTTCAACTCAGGTCATGATTTCACAATATGTTTGAGCCCCACACTGGGCTCTCTGCTGTCAGTGCAGAGCCCACTTTGCAGATCTTCTGCATCCCTCTGTTTCTGCCCCTCTCCCACTCTCTCTTCCTACCCCTCTCAAAAATAAATAAACATTAAAAAGAGGGCGAAAAGGCTGGATGGGGTGCCTGGGTGGCTCAGTGAATGGGCATCTGACTTCGGCTCAGGTCATGACCTCACAGTTTGTGGGTTTGAGCCGCAGGCTCTGTGCTGACAGCTCGGAGTCTGGATCCTGCTTCCGATTCTGTGTCTCCCTTTCTCTCTCTCTCTGCCCCTCTCCTGCTCGTACTCTGTCTCTCTCAAAAGAAATATAAACAAACATTTAAAAAAAAAATTTTAAGGCAAGAAGTGGTATGTATTGGGCTCCCTAAAACCTACAGTTGCCATGACATCTTTTATTTTTCTTTTCTCTTTTTTACATTTTTTTATTTTTTATTTATTTATTTATTATTTTTCTTTTCAAGAGCCAAAGCATGCCGGTAGAAAAACAAAACAGTGAGCTAGTAGCCAACCATGCACAGTAGACTAAAGAAGATCATCAGAGATATATCAGCATTGATCTGTCTCTGGAATGAATGATTAACACATGCTGTGGGAACCTGCTTAGAGAGAACATATGACAACCATACAGCAAGCAGCCAATTAAAGAAGAGATCACAACAATGTCAGTCTTCTATCTCAGCCTCTAAGGCAGCTATTTCAATGACTTATACCATTCTTGGGCAAAGAGCAGGCCAGAACACAACTGCCCTTTTCAACAATAGATAACATAAAAAAGTAGCACTTCAAGAAAAGGAGGAGGGACCAGAATGTGGAAAAGAGAAAAAAAAAAAAAAACATTTGAAGAACTACTTCATAAAATAGAATTTTAAAGAAAACTGCTTTGCATCAAATAGAATATATCCGTTTAAAAAAACCCAGATTTTTAAAAGGAGTTGAAAAAAGCTGAAGATAAAAGGAAAAAAAATTCCACAGAACTTGAAATTATATTAGAAACAGCTCGGACTAGAATAGATAATTCAGAAAACCAAGTTAACTTGGACGGCAAGCCAGGGAAAATTGTTCAGAATAAATGTTACAAAATAAAGGTGGTTAGATTCTAACAAAGTAGTTAGAACAAAAATGATAGATTTGTAAGACAGACTACTGAGATCTAATAGAAGTAATACTCTTTCTTGGACAGAAAACAGATAACAGGAACAGCCAAAATTTTCAAGGATATAGAGGTGAAAAACTGAAAGGTTTTATCATGTTCAGGAAAAATTAACAGGAATGATCAAGATTTAAGATATAGTATGGAATTTTGCCACATTTTAAGGATAATAGAAAGGATGCTATTAGCATCCAGAAGAATTAGGATCAGCTACAAATTAAATAATTTATAGTGGCCTCATACATCTCCTTAGCAACATGAGACAGTAGATAAAAGGGAGTACTGTGTACAACGCAGAGTGAAAAAGAATATGACATGGGATTTTCTACTTAGTGGAATATAATTTTAATGGATATTTAATATTCCACTTAATGGTTGTACTCTATTAATTTACATGGTCTATTATTTTTTTTTTAATTTTTTTTTAATGTTTTATTTATTTCTAGGAGAGAGAGAGACAGCATGAGCAAGGGAGGGTCAGAGAGAGAGGGAGTCACAGACTCTGAAACAGGCTCCAGGCTCTGAGCCGGCAGTCAGCACAGAACCCGACGCGGGGCTCGAACCCACGAACCTTGAGATCATGACCTAAGCGAAAGTCGATGCTTAACCGACTAAGCCACCCAGGCGCCCCTAACATGGTCTATTATTGATAGATATTTAGACTGATTCTGGAAATTATTTAAACCATGCTGAATAAAAAAAAGAAAAAAAAACATATGTATTATTTAAAATACATCCAAGTTTATCTCTAAGATAAAGTCCTGGAAGTGTATTAGCTGAATCAAAGGGTACATGCATTTGAAATTTTTATTCTGCTAAACTGTCCTGTATAAGGGATTGTATCAGGTTTTTTGCTCACCAGTAATGGAATTTTTTGCTCACAAGTGCTTGTTCACTGCAAGTCTGTACATTGTTATTAAATTTCTGATCTTTTTCAACCTTAAAGATAAAAATTATTTTATGGTAACCTAATAATTTGGAATTATCTTACCATATTTCATCAGTTGAAGACAACATCATTTGAAAGGTATACCATTATTTTATATACCTCTATCCCAGAAAAAGGGTTACAAAGTAAACCATGCTTTCAAATCATCCATTTTCAAATACATGAAAAGTTCTGATTTCAGGGGTGTGTGTGGTTGGCTCAGTCAGGTTAAATGTCTGACTTTGGCTCAGGTCATGATCTCAGGTTCTTGAGTTCAAGCCCACATCAGGCTCTCTAGAGCCTGCTTGGGATTCTATCTCTGTGTGTGTCTCTCTCTCTACCCCTCCCCAGCTTGTGCTCTCTCTCAAAAATAAACATTTTTAAAAGTTCAGATATCAGAAATAATTTCAGAGATGTGAAAATATGAACAGGTGCTTGTTAGAATCAGCAAGATATATGAGAAAGGCTGAGTACCTGAAAAGGATCTTTTTTAAATATGCAAGAATCAGAAATACAGTACACATAAATGCTTCCCAGGACAAATAAAACAAAACAACTAAATTATTTGAAGCCACAATCGATACAACTAAAATGCCTTTATATTTATTTTTTAAGTTTATTTATTTTGAGAGTAAGAGAGAGACAGCACAAGAAGGGAAGGAGCACAGAGAGGGAAAGAATCTCAAGCAGGCTCTGCAATGTATGTGCAGAGCCAGCCGTAGGGCTCAAACTGATAAATGCCAAGATCAAGACCTGAGCGGAAACTAAAAGTCGGACACTCAACCGACTGAGCCACCCAGGTGCCCTCACAACAAAAATGTATTTAAAAATGAAGACTTTATTGGGGCACCTGGCTGGCTCAGTTGGTTAAGCATCAGACTTTGATTCAGATCACTATCTCACTGTTAGTAAGTTCGAGCCCTGCATCAGATGAGCTTGAGCCCTGCTATGGTTGAGCACAAACCCTGCTTCAAGGGGCCCCCGCTTCTCTCTTTCCCCCCTCTCTGCCCCTTGGGATATTCTCTCTCCCTCTTTCTGCCTCTTGCTCACTTGTACCCTCTCAGTATCTCAAAAAGATTAAATAATAAAAAAATTAAAAATGAAGAATTTTAAAATGGAGAAATGGTAAAAAGGGATTTAATTCAGTTAACTCTAAATGTGATTATAACAAAACAGAATTGTTATAATTGTTAAAATAGGTGCATGTAAAATATAAGAAAAATTTGATAAAAATTATCTGTGATAAAAATTTCTGACCACACCATTAAAATGTTAGCAAAAAGTATGATAAATTAGTCATCATTCATGATAAAAAGGTATTTAATAAAATTTAGCATCCATCTTTTCTTTTTAGTGTTTCAAGGGCACCTGGATGGCTGAGTCCATAAAGCATAGGACTCTTGGTCTCAGGTCGTGAGTTCAAGCCTCATGTTGCGCACAGAGCTTATTTTAAAAAAATATTCTAGTAGCACCTGGGTGGCTCAGTCGGTTGGGTGACTGACTCATGATTTTGGCGAGGTCATGATTTCACGGTTCGGGAGTCTGAGCCCTGTATCAGACTCCATGCGAACATGCTTGGGATTCTCTGTCTCCCCCTCTCTCTGTCCCTCTCCTGCTTGTGCTCACTGTTGTCTCTCTCTCAAATAAATAAACATTTAAAAATAATAAAATAAGGGGCACCTGGGTGGCTCAGTCATTTAAGTGGCTGACTTCAGCTCAGGTCATGATCTCACGGTTCCTGAGTTCGAGCCCCGCGTCAGGCTCTGGGTTTAGCGCTAGGAGCCTGAAGCCTGCTTCAGATTCTCTCTCTCTCTCTCTCTGCTCTCCCCTGGTCACACTGTCTATCTCTCAAAAATAAATAAATGTTAAAAAACATTAAAATAATAAAATAAAATTCACTAGGAAAACAACCAGGAAAAAAATCTGGGTAAGAGTAATAACAAGATTTTAAGCAATATCAGTTCAGTCAGTATTGTACTGGTCTTCCATTTCCACTTCAGAAAGTTGCAAGAGAAAATTAATTCCATCCTAACACTGAAAGTAAGTTAAATAACCTACAAAATTTAGTGTTTTCTGAAAGCACATAAGGGGGCTGAGGATGTAGGAAAGCTCATCATCTGAAAATCCAGAAAATGCTCAGTCCTACCCAGGACTGAAGAGATTCCTGGCTGCTCTCTTTGTGGGCAGAGCAGCAGGAAGAAGAGGAGGCTACTTCACAAAATAAAGAAGGGCAAAAGATAAGCAAACTGTATCTTTAAGTCCTGAAAAAAAAATTTGTCCACGAATTCTGTATCTAAAAAAATATCCTTCAAAAATGAAAGCAAAGTAAAATTTCAGATAGAAAAAGCTGAAAGAATTTATGCCACAGTGACCTGCACTACAAAAAAAATATTTTTTAGAGTTAAAAAATAACACATAGAAACTCAATTCTACAGGAAGCAAGAGAGAACTCAAACAGGGTAAATATGTTGATAAATACAAAGGAATTTTTAAACATTACATATATACATGCATCTTTAAATTTCACTAAAAGATTGATTCTTTATATTTGTAAGAAAATAGAACACATGTAGAAGTAATATATGTAAGAGCACAAAAGGTGAGATGGTAATTACAAGTATGAATGGTAATATTCTTACACTGTTCATAAAATACTAAAATAGATATGAAAATAAGCTATGACAAATTTAAGATACATATGAAATCTCCAGTACCACCAATAAAAAAAATAACATGAAGAAACAAAACTAAAAAGACAGGAAAAGAAATATTTTTCTAAAAACTCAATTCACCCAAAAAGGAGGCAGGGAAGAGGACTAAAGAATAAATGAGAAAATGGAAAAGGAATACCAATGTACTTAATCCAAACACATAAAAAGTTACAAAAATAAAATGAACTATATACATTATTAAAACACAAAGGTTATTGTGAGATTGGATAAACAACTACAACCCAACTGTATATAGTTTATAACACACTTTAAACATAAATACACAGATGTGTTAAAAGGAAAAAGCAAGAGGCAAACATTAAGCTTGTATTAATGTCAGAACAGGCTTCCATGTAAAAAGTATTTTCAGGGATAGAATGGACATTTAATAATACAAGGGTTAATCTGTCAAAAGGACACAGCTATCTTAAATGTGTATGTGACTAATAACACTACCAAATATTAAAAAAAAAAAACCAAACCCTGACAACTGAAGGGAGAACTAGACAAATCTACAGTTAATCATAACTAAAGACTTAACACTTCTTCCAGAATAACTGACAGAATAAACATTAAAAATGTGAAGATAAAAGGTTTAAGCACCACTCTCAACCAGCCTGACCTGACATTTAGACTATTCTACCCACCACCAGCAGAATACACATTTTTCCCCCAAGTGTAAAGGAACACTCACCGAGACAGACCATACGTTAGGCAAGGGAAAAATTCTAAATAAATTTAAAGGTATTGAAATAATACATGTTTTCTGAACACAACATTGGTAATTTAGAAAACAGCAATGATTTACCTTAAAAAATTCCAAAATATTTGGAAATAAAATAGCACACCTAAATAAATAAGGGATCAAAGAATTCACATTTTTAAATTTTTAAACTAAATGATAATAAAAATATCCCGTATTTGTGGGACGTAGCTAAAGCATGGTTAGAGGAAAACTTATAGCTTTAAATGCTTACATAAAAAGAAAAAAGTATTAAATAATTTATGCCTCCACCTTAATAAGTTAGAAAAAGATGAGCAAATTAAACCCAAAGTAAAGGGAAAAAAATGAAAACAGTGAAATTTGTGAAATAGAAAACAGCAAATAGAGAAATTCAAAAAGTCAAATATGTAAAACACAGGACATACAACACGATAAAATCATGAAGTTTGACAGTGTAGTAAAAAAAATTATATTATCTGTTTTATATCTGATATTTATTTTTTGATATTTGGTACTAGTTCAGTCACTAGTATAAATTTTATTAATTGCTTTATAATAAGTATTTCTAATAAAAATGTGGCTTCCTAGTTTTTCCACCAGTCTCATGTTTGCAGCTTTCACACTTCGGACTGGTTGCTTTCTGAGTACTCATTTAACTCCAAAATTATAATGATTTGTCTAGCAATCAGAATTACTGATAATTTGAATAATGTCTTGCACATAGCTGTTTCAATGGCTAGATGCATGATCGTTCTGCGCTATTAAATACAGACATTTCAAAGAATACTGGTAATGACGGGCACAAACATAAAACGATTAAAATTTTTCATCATATAAAATATATACATACCATTAGATGTTTATTTGGTCAATAAATGCGTAATTGACCTATTAAAGGATGAAGCACCTGTGGCTATTCCATACTGATGTTAAGATGATGAAAGTAATATCGCCTTACAGTACGTTGCCTAAGTCTAAACTAAATAAACCAATACATAAATGCCTAAAGAAAATCGAAAACCATGGGCAAACGTGATCTTCCCAATAAGCGATTTCACAGTGACCCACTGTTTATAACAGCTTTAATGCTCTGTGCATTAACATCATCTATTACATGAAAAATAATCCCACCCCCTCTACTGGCAAACCCACAGCATCGCGGGTTCGTTGCCAGGTCGGATTTTTTCCCCCTCTCCATCTTTCTCAGAGCATCAGGTATCTGACCACTGACATCATTTGGGCACCCGACCAGGTGATCCGCGTTTCCAAGAGCCGGATAGGTGCACGGGGCTGGGTTCACGGCCTCAGGCCACAGGATTTGTGAGCGGAACCCCACCGGGAGGTCTAGCATTCCGCAGTTCGCCTTACGCCGCACATTTTCTTGTTTTGTTTTTACCAAACGCTTGCCACTTCGTTTCTAAAGAAGGCATTTCCATCACAGAATAATGACATAAAAACAGGCACAAAAGAAAAAAGAGGTCAGCAGGAAAGCACCTAAATGCCGTGAACACCTGCCTCTAATGGAAGCGATCTCCACCTCCCAGAGAAATCACCCAAATAAGCCTCAGGCTGCCGCGCACGTTCACTACCCCGGCCAGCGTGAAGGGAAGCTCCCTTCGCCCGGAGAGGACCCAGCCTCGCCGGAAACCACTCCTTGCAGGTTCTGCCTGCGGGAGCGCGGACCGGGAGCGCGGACCAGGACCTCGTCTCGGAGGGAGGCCGCAGGGGACGGCGAGGCCCCGAGAGACAGCGTGTGCGCGTGGCGGGCGCCTCCACCTCAGGGCGTCGCCACGGGAACCAAGGGCTTGGTTGGCCTCCGGCCCGGCAGGCCCGGAGAGGGCGCGGCCTGACCGCCGCTGGGAGGCCGCAGACTCTCACCGCGACGGTGGAACCGCGACGCGCGGGTCCTCCGCCACCTCGGGTCGCGTTTGGTTGCGCGGAGGTCCGTCACGNCACCCGCGAGCCCCGCGACGCCGCCGGGCCACTCCCGCAGCCCGTGCACCTCCGCACCCGTGCGTGGAGGTGTCGGGCTCCGGCTGCGGGAGGCGGGAGATTTAAACCCGGCGGCCTGGCGCGCGCGGAAGCCGCGCTGCCCTCGGCGTCTCGGCACGGCGTCCGCGTTCTCGCCCTTTCCGGCTTTACCCGAACCCCAGCGAGGCCCCGATCTCGGTCCGTTTATTTGATGAACTCCAGGACCCTTTCTGTTCCTCCTGTGCCAAATTCCAGTTTACTAACAAACACCAAACCGGTCAGAACATCGGAATTAAACTGCTTGTGAGATCTCTGAGGCCGTCCCTGTTCCTTTAATAAGCCTGGGTCCCTCCCTGCTTCCTCTACCAGGCTCTACGCTTCTGAGCCTCAGTCATTCCTGAATCGGGGCGCTTCTCCGTACCAGTGCCGGCACGCGGTAACTGTTCACGGGCTTTATTTAACTCTTGAAGGTTTAAATATGATTAAGTTAACAGCTGTTAATAACTGACTTCAAATACCATACACATAACCAAAATTTGTCATAAATGAGTCTTCAAGAGTAAAAGGCAAGATTTGAACCTAAAAACTAAAGAAAAAAATTGGCAACAAGAGTAAATTGTTACTAGTGGAAGACAGTCTAAATTCAAAGTGCTTTCTTTTTAAAGGTGACCCAAAAAAATCCTTACTAACTTTTCTAAAGCTTTACGAAGTATGAAGTAGAACTGTGACATACCCTAGTGAGGAAAAAAGCTTACACGCCAGGTGATAACTAAACTCTGTAAGATCATGAAAGATGGAGTGAGATTCTAGAATACTATTACCAAGTACTTACCTTAAAAACCAGAAAGAAGTAGTTTTAGAATAGGAAAAAGAATAGGCTGTTTATATTAGAGTTAATTTGCACTGAAGGAAAAAAAAAAAGATATCTTTAGACCAGGGATTCTTACTCTGAGATATATGGGGTTTCAAGGAACAGGTGATACCTGAAATAATAAGCAAGATTTTGGTATCAGTCTTTTTTCCCTCTTATGTTGGAGATGTAACCAAACCCAAATTCCATTGCCCAAAGCACAGCAAAGCCAATCACCAAGACATCATGTATGCAAGGAAAGGGTTTATTCCAGAGGCAGCCAAAGAAAGAGATAAAAGGGCAAGCTTCAAATCTTACTCCTAGAAGGGAGAGAGAACAAGATTTTATAATCATAGGGGCTGATTACATATAGATAGATAAAAAGGGTGGGGAAATTTATGGTAATTCATGAGGAAAGATGGGGCATGCACATTGAGCAAACATAATGTAACATACATCCCACATTCATTGTGATGTAGAGATTTGAAATGAGGCAAAATTCATCCCCTACTGTCAAGAGGTCATCTTAGAACACAGAAAGGGGCTTTGGCATGTTCCTAGAGAGCCTAGATAAAAAAGGATGGGGTCGTGGGTTCATTTTCTAGGGTAAGGAAAACGGCCTTGCTGTTCATAGGCTGGAACCATATCAGTGACTTTTTAGCCCGGGTCTCTCTAGTGGATGTTAGTGGCATCTGAAAACAAACAACAGCTGATTATGGAGAAACAGGCCTCTGAAAAACAAGCTTTAGATTTCCCGTTAGTTTCAACCTCATTTACCCCATGGGGCAGCAACCTCAGAGAGTCCACAGCTTTCTTCAGAATCTCAAAGTGTATAAGCATTTGGCAATGAGGATAACTGCTGTACTTCCTCAGATCTTTCCTGACTTGTGCTAAGTTTGGCATCCCTCCTAAGGACATGCCTCTGCTCTCAATAATTGCAATTCTTTGTCTGTCTTCCCCATTGGATCCTGAGCTCCTCCAAGGTACACTTACGCTTTTCAGTAGCTTTATCTCCTTTAACACTGTGCCTAATAACTACTGCATTCTGAATGTTTATTCAATCAATAAATGAACAAACGCACAGACAGCTGACAACTGAAGGATATTGTATAAAATATCTGAAAGGAACTGAATACTTTTCTTCCCAAAGAATAAATTATTCTAATAGGATAAGCAAAATGACTTTCAGAATGTTATCATGCACCATATGTTAAGTTTCTTGAGATATTTTAGAAAATGTTGGTTCCAAACAGGATGAATTTTAGTTTAAGAGGGTAATAAACTAAGTTTCTCCAGTCCAATCTGAAGCAGAGAAAGGCCCTCCAAGAAATATACTAGAAAGTCAGAGAAGTTATGTTATCTTTTTGGAGGTAGTGTCCATATCTTATACATTTTCTTGTCCCCCCGCCCCTTTTCTCTATTCCCAAAGAAACCCTAGTACACGTTAGAAGTTCAGCCTTTTTCTTTGAACTGACAATTAGGTATACTTTGAGTCTAACTTTTAGTTTTAGGTAGTTTAAACAGTAAGAAAGGAATTTCTTAAAACTTTGATGAGGTTTAAGAGCAAGTATCAACATGTTTATGAACCTCATTACTATGCCAAGACCGCATAAATAATCCTCTATCAGTCAGCATGTCCTGAGCACTGCACTGTCTCATTTCTAACTTCATCCAGCACTAGGAAAGAAGCAACACTCATTTTCCATGAGAATCTTAGGAGCATTTAAATCCATACAAAGCCCTTGTCTCTGGTATAGCTAAGAGGAAAATGGACCATTGAAAGGGACACTCCTACTTTCGAGGAAAGGGGTAGGAGAGCAATATAAGAGGACTGAGTCTTCTGGGCTTCTGTTGGACTCTCATATTTTTCCTGTTTAAGATCTCACCACATGAGTTATACAAGGAGAGAAATTTGGCAGAGATTGATTGGATAATCCTTCTCCCAGAGACTGGATCACTAATGTTATGCCCATCCCAAGGGAGAGTGCCTGAACCATGAATGTATCCTGCCTTGGAATCAGGGTCAGTTCTAAAAAATCTAATTTATAGGTCTCTTTACCTTTACTTCAGCCACCTCGTATAGGCGTAGTACAACTGAAAAGCCCAGATTGGGGGAGTTAAGAAAGACATTTAAATAACTCTGTCCTTGGCTCATTCAGAGACCATCCAAAACAAGAATATAAATTCTTTGTCCTGTAAAAGTTAGATTTCCAGATACCATAGATATGATGAATTTTATACCAGGCAGCACTACATGAGAAAAATAGATTATGTATTTTCTGGCTAACTTTATTCACTTTTTAAGCATTAAAATACACTTTCAAGAAATGATTTAACAACTGTAGCTCTTGCTCTTGTGTGAAAATGAGGACCATATCCTAGGGAGAGAGGGAGCATGGGTCCCTGAGTGTAGAACAAAACCACTCTCCCAGCCCTGGACTGCCTCTGATTTCAACTTATTGAGAGAACTAAACTCCTAACTGGTTTAATCCATTGTTAATTTTGTTCTCAATTGCAGCCAAGTATTATTTCCTAGACCCCTGTTGATAGGAACATTTTGTGAGATATACTGTGTTACAGTCTTGTGATGAGACCAAACTTATTTTCCATATATTACTTAGAGGCTGTAGTGCTCTGCTTGAGACCTACCAATCCATTAAAGATGGAAATCATACTTTAAGAAGACATTTACCTTAAATATTTAGTATATGATAAATATATTAAGATAAATGCTAATAATATATAACATAGAATGTTTATTAACTAATACTGACTGAAAGATTTTGTCTAAAAATTTTATTCTTTTTAAAATTTTTTTAATGTTTTATTTATTTCTGAGAGAGAGAGAGAAAGTGTGAGCAGGGGAAGGTCAGAGAGGGAGACAGAATGGGAAGCAGGCTCCAGGCTCTGAGCTAGCTGTCAGCACAGAACCTGATGCAGGGCTTGAACCCACAAAACGTGAGATCATGACCTGAGCTGAAGTTGGACATTTAACCAACTGAGCCACCCAGGCACCCCTAAAAAATTCTATTCTTACCTACATACGAGGATAGGTTAGGGAGAAAGATTCCTGGTTATCATGAAATCTGTATGCAATATCTTTTAAAAACAATTTTTTTAATGTTCATTCATTTTTGAGAGACAGAGCATGAGCAGGGGAGGGGCTGAGAGGGAGTCACAGAATCTGAAGCAGGCTCCAGCCTACAAGCTGTCAGCACAGAACCTGACACAGGGCTTGAACTCATGAACTGCGAGATTCTTTTTTTTTTTTTTTTAATGTTTTATTTATTCCTAAGAGAGAGAGAGAGAGACCGAGAGAGAGAGAGAGAGAGCGCAGGTGAGCAGGGGAGGGTCAGAGAGAGGGAGACACAGAATCCGAAACAGGCTCCAGGCTCTGAGCTAGCTGTCAGCACAGAGCCCGATGTGGGGCTCGAACCCACGAACCATGAGATCATGACATGAGCCGAAGTTGGACGTTTAACCGACTGAGCCACCCAGGCGCCCCTGTATGTATGTAACTTCTAAAGCATTCTGACATACCTTTTTTTTTTTTAAAAAAAAGTAGGCTCCAGACCCAAAACGGGGCTCAAACTTCTGAGGTCCACACTCTGAGATCAAGAGTTGCACACTCTACTGACCAAGCCAGCCAGGAGCCCCAGGATTCTAACATATCTTTAATACAAAGCACTTCACTTAAAATACTTCAGCAAACTCTTAATTGGCAGAATCTACATGTTTTAATGTTGAATGCCCACAAAATCTTATGATAATTAGACATCACTTATTTTACCCAAAGCAAAGACTATTTTTAATTTTTTCTCTATTAGAATTTATTAGTTTTCTTAAGATACTTTTCTTAAGCAGCTAACACAGGAATACTTAAGTTTCCCCAAATAAAAATCTGGACAATTACTTTATTTTTAATATATGCTTTTACCACATTTCGAAAGCAAATCTTAATTCAAACCAATACCTCTAAAAGGAAATAAAAAACTCAGTTTCAAGAGTTTACATATGGCTGAGAAGGCAGGTCACATTTTATATTTTAACAACACAAACTACTATATAATAAATACAAAATAAAGAAATAGACAGTGATAGCTACTATTTAGAATGAAACCATAAACTTTAAGAGGCTGCTTTCTGAACCGTCATTGATGTAATCTGAGGATTCTCTATCAATTTCATTTATAGACACAATCTCTGTAGTCTAATCTATCATTCACTTTCAAGCCCCAACATGAGAAGTGGTAGGTGAATATCTGTAGGAATACAATTTATTGTCTGCTCCTCCACTCAGAAGTAACTGCATAAAGGGAGAGAAAAAAAAAGACCACAAACATATAAGTAAATAGAATTATTTCATATGATAGTTAAACATAGTTAAATACCAATGGTTCTGATTACAGAAGGACTATGGATTAGCAGTTAACTCTCATTGAAAGTTATAAATGGACCAATTACATCAATTTTCACTACAATACTACAATACACTATATTAAAACTTTAAAAATGAGCATTTCAATTTGGTTGAGGTGTGATACACTATTGTACTTTCTAGAAGTATTTGTTAAAAAATATAACAAAATTTAAAAGTTTGAGGGAAGATATAGTTTACCTATTTAAGAAAATTACATTTTATAGGAAAGTATATTAACTGTCTGAATATAAATGGATATTACAAATTACTCAAGTAGCCCTAGGACCTCTATTTGGAAAAAATTCTTAGGCAATAAAAACTAATATTTATACAGAAAAATAAGTAAGCTGTAATCCTTTAAGCAGATTTTATGGTCTAGACTTATTCTAGATTTTTTGTAGGTGGGAAATACTTAGATCCAATTAGTCTGAAGAAGCAAGTTTATGGACTTAAAACAGTTCATTAAAATACTAGAGAAAAAAACTGTTTCAAACTTTTCAAATTTTACTACTCCTAACAGTAAAGGACAAATTTGTTTCTTCTTTGAATGAGATGCGAGATTTTAGGAATAATATTAAGGGAATCTTAGAATACAGAATTATAATTATCAGATATATTGAAAGTAATAACTCCCTAAATACAAGCACCAGATTTAGTCTCTATTTTTCCTTGTCAACAAAGAACTAAAAAATTCTTACCCCTGTGTCTGTCCAGTCTACACTTAGAACTTTGTCTTCATGGGCAGCCAGATCATAGAGAGGAGCCTTACAACTAAAAGATAAAGTATTACCATGTTATATGCATTTCATGTATTAAAAAACATACATGACTAATCACATATACTTTTCTGAAAACTTTACAGACTTTACCATCCTTGCCCCAATAACCAGTTAATCTTAAAATCCTGAGTATTTACTTGACTGGCTCTGCTGATTTTCCCCTACCACTATCATAATACAGAGATTTATTGCAATAAATATTCAAGAAAAATGCTATTTATTTATAAATATTTATTCATAATTAGGCCCATTTTCACATTCCTTGACTACTTTTCTTTTACCTTCAAATCATGGCTTTATATATCCTTCATCCTTCTACATATATGCTGATAACTCACATATTTGTATCTTTAGCTCAAACTTCTCCCCTGATTTTGATATGTATATCCAATTGCCTGACATGTGGTTATCTCATGGACACTACAAATTTAAAACAACCAAAACAAAACTCTTGATTTTCCTTCTTAAACCTGTTTCTCTATTCCTTTCCATCACAGTAGGTTGTACTATTAATGGCTCAATTGTGCAGGCAGAAAATATGGCCATTACTCCTGGATTCCAATCTCCATATTCTGTCCAGGAGCCAATCCTGCTAAAGAGCTGTCTTCAAAATATACCTAGAGTCCAACCCAGGACCTCTCTGCTTCCATTCTTCCTACCCTATTTAGAACCCACAAAACCTTCCCCATTAAACTTAAAATGAAACCCAAATTTCTTACCATGGCACCTAAGGTCTTGCTCAGTATACTTCTACCTGCTTCATGTCCTGTCACTCTTCTCCCTGCTAACTCCACTCCATCAACACTGACCCTCTTGCTATTTTACCAACATGCCAAGATTTCCCCCACCGTATCTGCTGTTCCTCTACTATGATTTGTGCATAGCTGATACCTTCCCATTGTTCAATTCACTACTATAAAATCACTTTCAAGAATAACCCATTCCTAAAGAAGTGTCCCTCAACTCTGCTTTACTTGCTTCATAGCACTGCTATCAGAAACTATATGCTAATTGCTTTATCAAGTATCCAACTATATGTAAATAACCTTCTAGATATTAACAAATCATGCATCATAAGGTAGTATAATGATGTTAAAATGCAGACTTAGGTAAATAAAAAACAGATATTTGATTAATGCCTCTCCATTCTACCTGTAAAAATACGTAAATACACTGTGTATGCATTTCACTGGGGGTTCTCTGTACATACTATTAACAAAAAACTTTAGTATCTAGTTATCTTAAAAATATGTATTTTTAGGGGTGCCTGGGTAGCTCAGTCAGTCAGGCACCTGACTTCAGCTCAGGTCATGATCTCGTAGTTCTTGAGTTGGAGCCCTGCATCGGGCTCTGTGCTGACAGCTGAGAGCCTAGAGCCTGCTTCGGATTCTGTGTCTCCCTCTCTCTGCCCCTCCTCTGCTCACATTCTACCTCTCTTCCTCTCTCTTTCAAAAATAAACATTAAAAAAATTTTTAATATGTACTTTTACTTAATTTTCTATTAACATATAATTTATTATTTGATTAGAGTTCCATTTATTTAGAAACCATTGCCTTCTACTTCTATAATATCACATTTATATTAAGGTTTAAGATAAATTTTTTCAGAATGCAAGAAAAAACCCCTATCAACATGAACAAAATTCCTTTGGTCCTGGCTTTCCTTTTTGACACCAATATTTATATCAGATCATAAAACTTTTTTACTCTTCTGCTTTTAGATAATCTTTTCAGCATTCATTTCATTTTCTCTGTATATAGTAGTTATTTCAAATACTTTCTTTGTAGATCATAAATAGGATTTACCTTCTTGTATCCCACAGCTTCACGATGTTATCTAAAGAACCTGAAATCAGCTGCTGCTCATGGGTAGGAGACCACTTTAATGATGTGACCCAACCTGTATGTGAGGTTAGGGATAGCGACACCAAAGAACCATCTGAACAACAACAACAAAAAAAAATTATTGAATTTTAGAAGAGAAGTAGGCAGATCCCAAAACAGTATTTGTAGAAAATTTTCTTTTTTTTATACACGTTTCTAGTGAGAGGATAAACTGATATTATTTACCCATATTTCTCCTCTACTGACTTACAAAACTCACCTTTAGTTCGGGGATCCCACAGCCTGATATGCCTATCTGTGCTTCCAGATGCTAAACGTTTACAAAGTGGAGAATAGGAGATACAATTAAACACTCTATTTCCTGTCTGAAAAACAAGGAGGAAAGAACATTTAAATGGTAAGCCAGAAATGACCATCTCTAGAATCTCAAAATTAATCAGGGAATTACCGAATTTTTAAGTCTTACCAAAGTTGACTTAAGACTGCCAGACTCAACATCCCACACTCTAATTGTGTGGTCCCAAGATGCACTGCAGATTTCTTCGGCATCTGACCACAGAACTGATGAAACTGCTTCCTTGTGGCCAGAAAGGGTCACTATGGGAGTCTAGAAATGAAAGATACCCAAAAGGAAAGGCATTTTTAGTTCTGAGTAATTGAAACAGTAATAGTAGTTATTTACTTCTGAAGCCATACAGCAGATGCTTTAACTTTCATATCTTGCCTGAATTCCTCCTTACAACAATCGTCCAAAACACATTTCTGATTTGATTTCATGATGAAGACAGGAAAGCTGAAAAAGATAACTTGCTCAAGGTCATACAGTTTATACATGGTGGACTTAAGTTTGAACCCAAATATTACTTAAAGCTTTGTAGTCTTTCCTCTATATTCTACTGCTTTTCCATCTGTTTTACTTTTTATTTTGAGAAGTATTAATGTTAACACTAAGTTAACTCTTTCATATGTACATATTATATGTAGAAGTTAGTTGAAAAGGCTGTGGGGTCAAAGAGATCTAGGTTTGAGTCTAGCTGCTACCAATTTCTTCCCAACTCTTCCAGGTAAATATATCATCTCAATAGGTTACTCTCATGATTTCCTCAGCATCTTCTAAGTTATATTGTCCAAACTTTAAATAATGTCCATGGTCCATTTATTAATACTACAAAATCTCTAATGTTTTTCTCAAATTAAAATCCCCAAACTAGGTATAATGTCTATCTTAAAGAACAAGTGAAAGAGGGAAAGAGTTTTGAAATGGGAGACAGTTAACCTACGTTTGTAACTGTTACATTTAACCTCCTTAAATATTATTACCTCATCTGTAATGTGAGTGGCTTATATTAGATGAGAGATTAGCAAAGTTTCAAACCTTTACAGGCTACTGATTGCAAAGCAGAATGGAGGAAATCTTCTAGGGTGCTGGTAATTCTCTATGCTTTATTTGGGTTCTGATTATTTGACTATATATTTCGTGAAACCTCACTGTACACTATATGTATGTCAAACTTCAATTGAAAGAAAGGAAGAAAAGCTACCCTCTAAGTGATTAATTTCTCTAATTCAAGAAATCTTTTTCTCCTCAGATATTCTTTAAATGTTGACCAGGGAGATGCATCAATAAATTACCACTTATACAATATCCAATTGGTGAGGCATTTACAGCTTTAACTTAAGACTAAGTGATAAGGAAATTAAGTAGCTGCCAGATTATTCCTCTTGCAATTCAGCAGTCCATGTTTAAATGTATTAAGAAATCATAAACCACTTCTTTCAGTTGGAACTGGTTAAGTGCTATTTTTTATTACATTTTATGTGACTCTGATTAATCAATTTATGATCATACTTTATTCCTCCTTTTCAACCATTTTTATAAAAAATCTTGTTATTGGTAACTAAAAGAAATAACGTGCAAATGTGTGTTTTACTGCACATTCATTACGGCTGTTAGAAAATGAATGGAAAACATGTCTTCCTAAACCTGATTCAGTATTGTCCGTCTCATTAAGCGTATTAACATAGGTCAAATCATATTATGACAAATATTTTCCTAACAAAACAGAATAAGAATCTGGGTGAACTTTCTGAGTTTGATCTAACTGGATCTAATAGTTAAATGACAGAATCAAAACTCAAATTAATTTTGAGTTTCTACTGATTTAGGAGATACAATTAGCATTCCTAGTAAGAATTATATCCTCAGTGCATGAAACAGTATCATTAAACAATCCGGTATTAAAATGTTTCACTTAACGTGGGTTCAAGCTTTAACAATTACAAGATTCTACTACAAAATGCACTATGAGTTCAAATATAATAGCTAAATAATCAACCTACCAATCTATAAGCCTGACTAAATACCACTACATTCAAAGACTCAGATAAATATAGCATACTACAGTATTTGTAATAAAAATGTACAAATCTACTGCAAGAAAGCCTAATTATAGTTGAAGCAGCAAAGCAAGAAAAAGGGAAATTTAAATAGCTAAGATTAAATTGTCATACGTTTGTCAATACAGACCTCAGCCAAATATAGTAAGTTCTCAAAAGTACTTACCCTTGTTAGTCCCAACTGCTCCGTTTTCTGTTTCTTTCTCGGTCGATTTGTGGATTCCTCCATTTCATCATCTTCATCTGTAGGAACTGTATCACAGAGAATTAGACTTGATGTTTTAAAAATTTAAATATTAATTACAAACAGACTTAAAAAATTCTTACATTTCTGGGTATGTTTTCTCCATGTTACCTTAACTGGTTAGGGAATAAATATTCCTCCTTATTTTGTTTAACAGCAATTTACATATAAAAACAGTACCTGGGTTATTAGTTCTCCAAAAGGAAAAAGCAAAAAACAGAGTACATTAAAATCCTAAAGCCTAACCAGTTTGATATCCTGCTATGTCTTTAAGATCATAATTATGAATACTCATCACTTCACCGTATCTATAAAAAATTGCTTACTGTTAGTTGTGGGAGAGTTCTGACCACATTGTATTGGTATTATGAAGAAGGGAATAACAAGGCACCTGGGTGGCTCAGTTAGTTAGGCATCTAACTTTTGATTTGGGCTCAGTCATGATCTCATGGTTTGTGAAATCAAGCCCTGTGCTGGGCTCTGCACTGACAAGTGGGCTCTGCACTGACAGCAAGAAGCCTGCTTGGGATTCTGGCTCTCGCCACCCCCACACCCTCCCCACACACACACATGCACACACATGCTGTCTCTCTCTCTCAAAATAAATGAACATTAAAAAAAAAAAAAAAAGAAGGGAATGACAGGTAAACAAACACAGTAAACGGCGATACAATCCAGTCATGCTAATTCTTCTTGACTATTTCACTTTTGCAACAATGAATTAAAAGTATTTCAGACAATAAAATATTCCAGAAAAGGAAAACTATCCAAACTCCTTTCTGCCTCAAACCTGTTTGCTTTAAGCATTACTGAGAAATCTACTGAAATGACATATCTTTATTTCTTAACTGATACAGTTTGGGCTTTTTTTGATCCCCCAACTCTACTTTGTGAACTGTAGCTAGGGTGTTATATTGTAATAAAGCAATTCCCTCAAAAGTAATAGGAATTCTGCTCTGTTTATCTAGGCAATAAATAATTCTATACTGCCTGTTCTTTATAATTTAAATATTTGTGGGTTTTCCCCCTTTTTTCTCCCCACTACTTATCAAGGCACCTTCAAGAGTCCTCCTTCCTCCAACTCTTTCTCCTCTAATTATTCCTTCTACGTTTTCAAAGTAAAAAAATTAAGTTTGGCACTTAACTACACTGAAAACAAAATTTTAAGAGGCACTGGGTGGCTCAGTTGGTTAAGCATCCAACTCTTGGTTTCAGCTCAGGTCATGATCTCTCAGTTTTGTGAGCTCAAGCCCCATTATCAGGCTTTGCACTGGCATCGTGGAGCCTGATTGGGATTCGCTCTCTTTCTCTGCCCCTTCCCTACTCCCACTGTCTACTTCTCTCAACGGAAATAAATAAACTTAAGAAGTTTAATTAGCTTAACTAAGAAATCTCTCTTTTTCATTTTTTAAGATTTTTTATTGAGAGGGAGAGAGAGAGAGCATGAGCAAGGGACAGGCAGAGGGAGAGAGAATCCCAAGCATGTTCCGCGCTATCAGCATGGACATGGGGCTCGATCTCACAAACCGTGAGATCATGACATCAGCCAAAACCAAGAGTCGGACACTTATCCAGCTGAGCCACCCAGGCGTCTTTTAACTAAGAAATTCCTCTAACAGTGGAGTGTATCAAAATGACTCAGAAGCTATTTTTGTTTATTTCCAGGTTCCTGAATAAGAGAACTCTGAGAACTAAGCAGAAATGTCCCATCACACCAATCATGTTGTTGGGTTGCGTGCAGCAATTCAGTGACATGGTTGAATAAATAAGGGGGTAATAGATAGAAACACATTTTGAAACACAAAATATACTAATTTTTCTTGATATGTTCTTTTTATTTGTGTCCTAAAACGCTCTGATCCATTTTTGTGGATCAAAATGGGGGTTAAAAAGTCTTCTTTCACACTGGAATTCTTGAAACATTCTTAATAAGTCAAAATATACAAATATTTACCTGTAGACCAGATCTTTAGCATCTTGTCCCAGGAGCCACTGCAAAACTAAAAAGATATATATAAAGAGAAAAGAGTATATAATATAATCTATCATATTATTTGCCTTGACTTTTCTATTTAGAACTTAAAACCTTTACTTTGTTCTGAAATCCTTTACTACTATGGTAACATCTGCATAGCTTTCTAGTCTCCTGGAAGTTGTATCCACAATCTAATGGCAACTAAAGAGCTGCCAGTCTTACATGGCCCTGTGCCCTGGCTTTGCTTGCATAGATGAACGTAGTCAACTGATCTATATAGTACCAATAGGTCTCTCCCTACTTCATTCAGGACCTTGTTTTGAAAGCCTGTGTTCCAGAGAGTTGAAGTTCATCTTTTCCAGGAGCTGATGGTAAAGGACGGGAAACCTAGGAATACTGAAGGCCAGGTTTTATTGTCATGTGGAAAAAGCCAGTTTGGGGGCACCTGAGTGGTTCAGTCGGTTAAGCATTTGACTTCAGCTTAGGTCATGACCTCACAGTTTGTGGGTTTAAGCCCCACATTGGGCTCTGTGCTGACAACTCAGGGCCTAGCGCCTGCTTCAGATTCTGTGTCTCCCTTTCTCTCTGCCCCTCTCCTGCTCACACTGTCTTTCTCTCTCAAAAATAAAATAAACATTGGGGTGCCTGGGTGGCTCATTCAGTTAAGCATCCAACTTCAGCTCAGGTCATGATCTCACAGCTTGTAAGCTCAAGCCTCGCGATGGGCTCTGTGCTGACAGCTCAGAGTCTGGAGCCTGCTTCAGATTCTGTGTCTCCTCTCTCTCTGCTCTTTCCCTGTTCATGCTCTGTTTCTCTCCTTCAAAAATAAACATTAAAAACATTTTTTAATTCAAAAATAAAATAAATATTAAAAAAATTTTTTAAATGAAAAAGCCATTGTGAGGTGAAAAATAAGTCGTCAACTAGGGAGGTGAATGAGGAAGAGAGAGGAGTGTGCTGGCCACATTCAAGCTCAACTCCACTGGCTCCTAAGACTCAAATGCATCCTCACCCAGTTAGTGATGTGATTGTTCATTCCTTCCTGGATCTCACAATCTTTTGTCTCTCACAAATATTTATTCATTTTGAGAGACAGAGACAGAGTAAGGAGGGGGGAGGGGCAGAGAGAGAGAGAGAGAGAGAAGGAAAGAGAGACGGAATCTGAAACAGGCTCCAGGCTCTGAGCTGTCAGCACAGCGCTCAATGCAGGCCTTGAACCCACAAACCATGAGTTCATGACCTGAGCTGAAGTTGGATGTTCAACAACTGAGCCACCCAGGGACCCTGGATCTCACAATCTTTTCATCTGAAAAAAGTTCAGGATGAGTTTCTATCTCTTATAGCTAAAAGGGTAGGGTTTGCTTAATTCATCTAAGTTTGGACTCAACAACAGGTAAACCTTCTTTATGGCTCCATATGAATAATTATAAATCTTTACCTTTGAATGCATCAAGTGTCCTCTGTTATGCTAATTGGTAAAGAAATGCTGAAAAAACACTCTTTTCTTTTTAAAAAATTTTTTATGACTTTTTATTTTATTTTGACACAGAGACAGAGAGCGAATGGGGGAGGGGCAGAGAGAAAGGGGGAGACAGGATCTGAAGCAGCCTCCAGGCTTTGAGCTGTCAGCACAGAGCCCGATGTGGGGCTTGAGCCCACGGACTCTGAGATCATGACCTGAGCCGAAGTCGGACGCTTAACCGACTGAGCCACCCAGGCGCCCTGAAGAAACACTCTTAAACCAGGCACAACTCAATGTAGTTTAGGAAGCTTTCAAATGCTTCTGCACAGCCAAGGAAACAACCCAGAAAATTAACAGGCAACCAACGGAATNAATTTATAATCCCTCATATGTCAATAGTGTATTGTACTCCAGTTTTTTTCCTTTTAACTTTTATCATTTTGTCACGATAGAGTGAATCAGCAATAATAGTAAAACAACCTCTATTAACACAAACCCTGAGTATGCTAAGGCTTAGATGACCAACTTGATTTTTTCAATTGATGAAAGCACTGAGTAGCTAGAAGATTGAAAATGTTAATCACTATGATTAAAGAAAGTTACACTGCTTGTTTACCTGATTTCTTAAAATTTCTGCAGTAACCAGACATACCCAGACTGAGGAAGTGAACATCTCTCTTATTGCAAGAGTATTTATTTTGGGTTTGAAATCATAGTCTTTAATTACCAACTGTTTTGAATAGGATAATCACAATGAATACATGAAGAAAAAAACTGTTTGTATAAGAAGCTCAAATTCTAATTCAAAAGTACTAGTAATACACTAGCTACTTACTTTAGTTCCTGTGCTATCAACAGCTATAGAATCCACACTTCCAGCATGACCTCTGCAGCAGTGCAGGGCTTTCACTTTGTTTCTCTCTACATTCCACTCCCATAAGAGAATAGTCTGATCCATAGAGGCACTCAACAGTAGGCAAGACAAACTGTCTAGAGAAAGGAGTATACAAGAACAGATTAGTACAAAAATTTTAAATATATTATGTTCTAAAACTGAAGAATTGATTTTTTTATTGAGAAAGACATTAAGAAGATAAAAGAGCTATGCACCAGCTTTGAAAAAGAAGTAACTTATAGTATAAAAGGATGGTCTTTCAAAAATACTATAAAATATGAGTTTAATACAGTATTAACTTGAAAGTGCACATTATCTGTTATGATATTAAAAATGTATGGATTGAATTCTACCACTTATGGATTTTCTTACATAATCTTTTTCTTCTTCAACACTGTATTTTTGAAAGACTTCACAATAACTGGGGCACTTGACATTTCCTACTCCATCCCCATTTTGCCCCAGCATTGAAGATGGCTTATTTCCAGTTCCCTATTCAGGATTACTTTCAGTTCAGGCAAAGAGTTCTAACCTTTTTTCACCCAGGCCACATCTTTTATAACATCTGTGTGTCCCACAATTGTCATTATTGACTTTCCTTCCAAGGACCAGATCCTAGAAGTCTTATCATAAGAACCAGTCAAGATCCTATGAAGAGAAAAAAAATAATAATAAAAAAATAAAATAAAATCTTATGAAATACAAAAAGCAGCTTGTTCAAATTCTGAAATCTATTATATTTCCTTCTTTTTTAATGTTTATTTTTATTTTTGAGAGAGACAGAACGTGAATGGAGGAGGGGTAGACAGAATCCAAGCAGGCTTGAGTTGTCAGCACTGAGCCTGACACAGGGCTCAAACTCACAAACTGGGAGATCATGACCTGAGCGGAAGTTGGACGCTCAATGGACTGAGCCACCCAGGTGCCCCTGAAATCAATTATATTCTAAAACACTAATAAAGTAAACCTTGAGATTATACTTTAAAAAGGTTTTTAATATCAAGACTAAGATTTTAAAACACACTAGATCAGATCTTACATGTGACTTTTTCTGACCTCCTAAAAATAAAAATATAATTTAAAAAACCTAGACTTCATTTTAATTACTACTGTAAACACTACAACTCTCAAGAGATATTGCTTGTAAAGCCTAACTGCCCTTTGTACTTAACCAGTGAAGATCATTCAACAGAAAAACAGTAAAACCATCCAAAATAAAAGTAAAACCAGTAAAAACATCACTTGTGTAACAACTCCAGGAGGATATTCTTTTAAAAATGTAAGTTTGTACTATGATCCACTTTCAAGATGCTTTTCAACAAGTAAGGCCACTAAGGATTTGTTCTGAGCCATCCATATCTTCTCAAATCCAGTCTGCCCTTTTTAGCCCTAAAATAGCATGATCTACATCTTCATGGTAGTAGGCCAGATTTGTGGTTATAAAAGTTTCTTCCCCCCTCTATGGAACAAATTATATATTTGGTCTTATAAGCAACACACTCAAAGTAAATAAATACCTTAAGACACTTGACTTATTCACTTATAGACAAATGTCACTACAACATCTTGAGAAGGAAAATAGATGTTTCTTTTTGAATAAATTGAATGTAAAGATCTTTGGCATGGACACTGATATATATATTACAAAATTACTTTTACAAATAACACAGAGTCAATCAGAGAAAAATATTCACACAGTGCAATTAAAAAGGCTAATGGGAGTGGCATAATAAAATGGCAATACCATTCCTCTGCCCCTCTGACTGAACTGATCCAGTCATCATGGAACAAGCATTGCTCTGGCTGGGGTGCAGTGTACTTCTCCACATACTCTAGTTCCACAACCTCTTCCTAGTGACAGAGAAAAACCAGAAATCAATCAGGCAGTACAGTTTCAAAATAGTATATTAGAAACATAAAGGACCCCCAGTTTATTATGTCTCTTTCATGTCAGTCCCCTTCATGACCCAGAAATTTGGAGCCATGCAAAAGGCAAAAAACTTTATCTGACCTAACAGTATGCTAACAGTAATAGTAAGAAATATCAATAACCTTGGGAAATTTATGCCAAAAGCAAGGTAGAGGGAGAATAAAGTTTAAAAAGTAAAATTATAGAAGCGTTTTACTCAATGAGGATGATGAAACAGTCCTCTATATAGATATAGTGATGCATACATAATATTGTGAATATACTTAATGCCACTGCATTATACACTTAAAAATGGTTAAATGATAAATTTTATGCACATTTTATAATTCTAATACTTGCCTAAAAATTATAAAAGCAGTTATAAATTACATTTTAAATTATTAAAGCAATATCAAGGGAACTTTGAAAATTAGAGGAAGGGGGAACCACTATAAATCACAATTTTCAAACCCATAAGTTTTTATATGTGCACAATCATTTTGTACACCTTTATTGGTAACAAACATGTATTTGCTATTCCCTTTTCTGATAATTCTTCCACAAATAGGAAGGTTTTATTTTCATATTCATTCATCTGCATTTCTTGAGTAATATACTCTAAGAGGGGATTTCAAAATTGAATATACAAAAACTGAAGTTCAAATTTCTAGAAAAAAATACTAGTCAAAAAAATCTTGATTACTAAAAATTCAGGCTGATTCTAAATGTTTTCCTACACTACCTGAGAATACCTAACTTAAAACAGAGCAGGTAAACATATGAACTTACTGATGAGATGTTTTCCAGTTCCATGTGTTTGAGCAAGGGCATTCGCAGAAACTGGCCCTTGATAAGGAAATCAAACTCCACATGTTTGTGGAACTCTAAAGAAAATGAATAATAAAATGATCACTCTTAGAACCTGAAATGACATTGGCAGAGATATATGAGAAACCCCAAACAAACAGGTACCTATTATCCCAGTGTGGCCTCTGAGTTTCTCCAGATTTTCTTCACGGCGTAATCAGGCCATGTATTCTATTCCAGTACACTATGTGATTTTTAGGAACAGAGGACTTTGTTCTGTTGGTATAATTTTTTACTACTGTTGTTTCTATTATTTCCATATAAATTTTTTATTTATTTCTATTTCAAAAAACTTTATGGAAAATTCCAAATATATATAAAACTAGAAATAACATTACGAATTCCCAACCCCATCATATACTTTGACAATTACCAACTCACTTACAATCATCTATACGCCTCTCACCACTCTGCTGGTTTTATTATTTTTTTAATTATTTTTTTTTTAATTTTTTTTTGAGAGTCAGAGAGAGACAGCACGAGCAGGGGAGGGTCAGAGAGGGAGATACAGAATCTGAAGACAGGCTCCAGGCTCTGAGCTAGCTGTGAGCACAAAACCCGATGTGGGGCTTGAACCCACAAACATGAGATCATGACCTGAGATGAAGTCTGACACCCAACCCACTGAGTCACCCAGGCACCCCAGTCTACTGGTTTATTTTAAATCAAACCTTAGAAATGTTATTATTTTGGGGGCACCTGGGTGGCTCAGTCAGTTAAGCATCCGACTTTGGCTCAGGTCATGATCTCATGGTTCATGGGTTCGAGGCTTGCGTCGGGCTCTGTGCTGACAGCTAGCTCAGAGCCTGGAGCCTCCTTCAGATTCTGTATCCCCGTCCCTCTCTCTGACCCTCCCCTGCTCATGCTCTCTCTCTCTCTCTCTCTTTCAGAATAAAAAACATTAAAAAAGAAATGCTATCATTTTTATCTGTAAATGCTTTAATATGTATTTCTAAAATAAAAGGACTTAAAAAAGTGATATTAAAAATTTAATCATTATTCCTTTTAATATCAAATAGCCAATGTTCATGTTTCCTTCTCTTTACAGTGAGTTTTTTATTTTTATTTTATTGTTTTAGGTGTATTTATTTATTCAAGTCATCTCTATACCCAATGTGGGGCTTGAACTCGGCCCTCAGATGAAGAGTTCCATGCCCTTCTGACTGAGCCAGATAGGTGACCTACAGTGAGGTTTTTAGAATCAGCATCCAAGGTCCACATATTATATTCGATCAATATGTTTTATTTAATATTTAACAGTTCCTCCTCTTTTTTTCCCTTTGTCATTCATTTGTTAAAGAAACTGGGAGGTGGGGGGACGCCTGGGTGGCTCAGTTGGTTAAGCATCTGACTTTGGCTCAGGTCACGATCTCACAGCTCGTGAGTTCAAGCCCTGTGTCGGGTTCTGTGCTGACGGCTCTTTGGATTCTATCTCTCTTTGCCCTTACCCTGCTCACTTTCTGTCTTTCAAAAATAAATAAATGTTAAAAAATTTTTTTTAAATAAAAAAGAAACTGAGTCATCTGTCTTCTAATATTTCTTACATTCTGGATTTGGTTGATTACATCTCCAAAGTGTCCTATAAAATGTTCCTCTACCAACTATACATCCTATACACCAGGCCGACCTAAACAACTGATTAGAATTCAAGTTAGCTTTTTTTCCTGGCAAGAATATTTATACATAGCATTATGTACTTCCTATTACATCACATCAGGAAATGCATTATCTTGTTGTGTGTCTTTCTATGATGTGAAAATCTACATCTGGGTTCTGATATTGTCAGTCTGATCCCATCCATCATAATATTCTTCGTCAGCCTTTCACCAAGAAATAGTTTTAGTAGCTACTGATAATCACTGCTTAAACCCATTATTTCACTTGGAGTTACAAAATGCTAAAAATTCTTTATTCTTTCTGCATTTATTAGCTGAAAAAAGAATTCTCTCATTGAATTATTTGGATTGTTACTTTTTAAAAATCTGAAATCTGAATCATTTGCATCTTCAACTCAAGAGCAATCAATGACTTAATTATTTGATTTATACAAAAAAAAACCCAAAAACCACCATGTTCAGTCTACAGCTTTAGAAAACTATACAATTGTTTGGGTAACAACAAACACCCAGACACTGGTAATGCAAAGATTCTATTACAAGAATAATTCTTATTTTGTTCAAAGACTTTTCCAACAAGAATATATGACAGTGTTATAATCAAAAGTAAATATTTATCAATGTCTATGCATCAACTGGATGAAGTAAAGACAAGGACCTATGAGAAGTGTCATATGAATGTCTCTCAATCAAGAAAAATAGCTTTAATTGCTTTTTAGACTATTGGCCACTGCCACCAAAAAAACCCCACAAAAAAACAAAAACCAAAACCCAAAAAACTGTTCATAAACATCATGTCAGGGGTGCCTGGCTGGCTCAGCTGAAAGATGGTGAGACTTGTTCTCAGGGTCATGACTTTAAGCCCCAAGTTGGATACAGAGATTACCAAAAAAATAAAAATTGAAAACAAAACATCTCAAACAAAAACGTTATAGGATTATTAGAAGACAGAGAAGAGGAATATATTAGGCATTAGTTTACAATTCTCAACTCCTCATTCCTCCAACGAGGGTAAAATCAAAAGAAATATCTGGGCAAAAATATGCTTGTTTTTAAATGGTGACTTCATTTACAAATTTTGTTTTTAAAGATCATGCTTTATGTTATTTTCAAATCTTCATGCTTATATCTTCTATTTTATGTATGGTTTCCTTTTTAAAATACATTTGATTATAGAAAAATTCAAACGTAAGCTAAAGTGGAGAATAATATAGTAAACCTTCATATACCTGCCACATAATTTTACAGTTATCAACTCCTGGCCAATCTTGTTTCATCAGTATTTTTGCATACCGTTTTCATATGAATTTTATGGGCTAATAATTTATTTTCAAACAATAGCATATGTTTAATATTTATATCTCTTAAACGTTTTACTTGATACCCTTGCATGTTTATAAAATTTTACCATTAATTTTTCAATGAATTCTAAATACTTGAAAAAATTCTAGTATTAGTATTGGCATCTATTATTACACAAAATAAACACTCAAATAGTGACACTGTCATTTTGCTTTGTAGGAGTGTAGCAAATGGGGCTCAAGCACCTAGATACTTATTCTATGCCTACCCATCCCAGTCCTCCCCAGGAAAACCATAGTGTCATAACTATTACAACAAAAGCATATTCCTAAACGTCAACCACCTTATCTCCATAGTGCCTTAAAAGGAGATTAAACTGGGGCGCCTGGGTGGCTCAGTCAGTTAAGCATCCAACTTTGGTTCAGGTCATGATCTCACAGTTTGTGGGTTCAAGCCACACATGGGGCTCTGTGCTGACGGCTTGGAGCCTGGGGCCTGCTTCAGATTCTGTGTTTCCCTCTCTCTCTCTCTGCCCCTCCTCCGCTCATGCTGTCTCTCTCTCTCTCTCTCAAAAATAAATAAACATTAAAAAAAATTTTTTTAAAGCAGATTAAACTGAAATAAATATTTTTTCAGAAAACTTCTATTTTAAAGCATTTAAAAAAGTAACATGTAGCAGGGAAAGCCATGTTATAATTTATAAATTTTACCATTACAAATGCATTCAGTATTATAAAATAAGGCTAAAAAAAGAAAATAAAAAACATGATATATTTTAGTGCAGTTAGTGGCACTGCGCCCTCTCCTAACTTCTTGGAGCATATATACCTACCATTTTTGGCCTCCAGCAACTTATTGATGATGTTACTAAGGTCAGCAATTTCAGAGGCTGCAGGAATTGAGAAGGGAACATCCTCTACTGCATATCTATAAAAAGGAAATGATATGTCAAAGTCAAGTCTGTGGATTATTTTAATATATGTGCATTTATTCATTCAGCAAATATTTACTGGGTATCTAATACATGCTAGAGATTTTGTTACATAGGGTTAAAAATGAATTAGGACATGATCTCTGTTCTCAGAAAAGGTCAGAGTCTGGTAATCAAGATACAATAAAACTATTTAAGAACAATGTCATAAGTGATATACAGAATGACAAAGAAGTTGTAGGTCATTTCAACCAAAGAATAATATAGAAAAACAGGGTGTGAAAGAATGGACAAGATCACTCTTAAGCTTTTTGTTAGGTAAGGGAGGGGTAGACAGAAAGAAGGGGTGCAGGAAGCAGGAAGAGTAGCAAATGATAGTTGAGAGTTATTAAACTGACTACCCAGCCTATCCCACAAAGTGTGAGTTAGCTCTAGACAGTGACCAAAGATGAGGTAAAGAGATGTTCATGGAGTGGTTTATTTACAACATGAAATAATTTTTACTTCTTTCTCTAGGCAATGAGGTACCACTGCAGTAGTTCTAATTAAAGAATAACATCCAAATTTTGTTTAGATATTCTTCACAGCACTGGTGAGACTGGATTAGAGGAACACACGACACAGGTCAAATTAGAAAAGTCTTATAAGAGAAAATGGGAGAAAACAGTTGCAAATCATGTTTCTGATAAGGAACTCATATCTAGAATATATAAAGTATACTTACAACTCAAGAATAAAAAGACAACCTAATTTAAAAAATGGGCAAAGTAGTAAAATAGACATTTCTGCAAAGATACACAAATGGTCAACAGACACATGAAAAAAGATGCTCAATATCATTGTTCACCAAGGATATGCAAATCAGGGACACCTGGGTGGCTCAGTTGGTTAAGCATCCAACTTTGGCTCTGGTCATGATTTGACTGTGAGTTCCAGCCCCATGTCATGTCAGGCTCTGTGCTGACAGCTCAGAGCCTGGGGCCTGCTTTGAATTCTGGGTCTCTGTCTTTCCCTGTCCCTCCCCCACTTGTGCTTGGTCTCTCTCAAAAATAAACTTAAAAAAAAAAAAAAGATCTGCAAATCAAATCACAATGAAATAGCACTTCACACTATAATGACTATAATAAAGGTCAGAAGCATTGGTGAGGATGTGAAGAAATTCAAATCCTTATTCATGACTAATGGGAATGTAAAATGGTACAGCTACTTTGTAAAAAAACTGGAAATTCTTCAAAAGGTTAAATATGAAAGGGGTGCCTGAGTAGCCCAGTCTTCAGCTCAGGTCATGATCACGGGTCTTGCGAGTTGGAGCTCAGCATCAGGCACTATGCTGACAGCTCAGAGCCTGGAGCCTGCTTTGTATTGTGTCTCCCTCTCTCTCTGCCCCTCCCCTGGTCATGCCTTCTTTGTCTCAGTCTGTCTCTCAAAGTTAAATAAACATTTTAAAAAATGGTTTTTTTAATGCTTATTTTTAGGAGAGCACAAGCAGGGAAGGGGAAGGGAGAGTGGGACAGAGGATCTGAAGCAGGCTCTGCGCTGACAGGCTGACAGCAGTGAGCCTGATGTGGGGGCTCGAATCCATGAACCTGAGCCAAAGTCCGCTCAATCGACTGAGCCACCAAGGTGTCCCCCCCGAATTTTTTTTATTGTCAAAAGTTAAATATGAAATTGCCATTTGACCTAGCAACTCTACCCCTAAGTATATATCCAAGAGAAATGAAAATATATGTCCACACAAAAACTTACACACAAAAGTTCACATCACCACTCCTTGTAACAGCCAGAAGGTAGAAACAATCTAAACGACCATCAACTTTAAAACTGCAAACAAAATTTGCTGTTATATCCATACAATGGAATACTATTTGGCCCTAAAAAGGAGTAAGTACTGATACATATTACAGTGTGGATGGACTTTGTAAACATCATTCTAAGTAAGTGAAAGAAGCCAGTCACAAAAGAACATTAATTATATAATTCCATTTATATGAATTGTCCATTGTGGAACAGACAAATCCACAAAGATACAAAGTAGATTAGTGGTTGCCTAGGGCTGTGTTTGAAAGGATTGGGGGTAATAGCTGAATCAGGGTGATAAAAAATGTTCTAAAGTTGCAGTTTTGGTTGTTCAATTTTGCAAATATACTCAAACCCACTGAAACGGAGACTTTAAAGTATGAATTCTGTTTTAAGTGAATTATATCTCAATAAAGTTGTTACTACAAAAAAAGGTCTAAAGCAAAAAAAGGTCTAAGGCTATATTTGTGGAGAATGGAAGTTTCATAAGATGTTAAGGTAGAATCTAGGGGCTCATCAAGACATGATACAATAAATCTCTTTTTGTTACAATGGGGTAGAGCTAGGAAAGGGGGCTTCAGATCTTCTTAAAATGTAGATTGTAAATCAGTAGGTCTGAGGTGGAATCTGAGATTCTACTTTTTCTAAAACCTCCCAAGTGATTTTGATGCTGCTGATCTTCAAAATATACTTTGAGTAGTAAGGCTACAGCTATATTTATATGTATTATGCTTAAAAAAATTTTTAAGTAGTAACTTAGGATCTCCAAAAGGCAACAAAACCTAGAATTAAAGTTTTTGGTTTTTCCTTTCACTTACTATTTGGTCAGTAAAATGAGAGGGCAGGGGAGAGCAGCATAATTCACGTACACATGTATATGTAAATTACATACATACAAGAAAAAACTATCCTCCCCATTTTACTTACCAGTTCTTAGATAATATATAAGAATATATAATATATAACCGTTACTTATATAATGTATAAGAAGGAAGAACTTGATTTTTAGGTTTTGTTAACTTTTTGAAGAATTTAAATACATATATACACATATATATGTTCATCCATTTATCTCAGGAGTTAAGACACAATGGTCTATTACTTCTTAAAACTTCATGTGAATCAACAATTATTTCAATAAAAACTTCAATTAATAGAAATACAGTGGTCATGGTATTGCACCACATTCCTTGAGAAATATTCAGACTAAGTATATATACTTATGTGCATTGATAATACAATTTACCTATACTGTAAGCAAGAATACAAGACCAGTGAATATGATTTACTAGGTCAACTCATAAAGCTACAAAGATTTAAAGACATAATTTTAATTAAAGTGGGAGTTATCTAGCTTACTACTGGCATTAACTTGTTAGTACAGCAAATATTCATTATTTATCATGAGTATGAGAAGAACTTGACAAACATTTGTTGACTCCATCAATTCAAGAAGATTAATACAGTCCCTACCATCAAGAGACTTACAATATAGCTAGAAAGACACTAAGAAAAGTTAATAGTGTAATGTATACCACAAGATTGAATACAATTAGGTTTGAAACAAATGCTACTGACCTGGGGACCATTAGCAAAAATATTCATATCTACATCCAAACATGCACATATATATATACACACACACACACATACATGTATAAGTATGTATATGAATACACAAACTTGTAACTGAAAGAACTTTACACTCTTTATCAAAAACTAGTTCTACTGGGGTCCCTGGGTAGCTCCTTGGTTAACGGTAGAACTCTTGATTTCTGCTCAGGTCATGATCTCAGGTTCCTGAGATCCAACCCGTTGGGCTTTACACTGACTACATGGGGCCTCCTTGGGATTCTCTCTCTCTCTCTCTCTCAAAATAAATACACATTTAAAAAAAAAAATAGTTCTACCAACTCCCATTCAGAACTCCACTTTCTAGCCTGGTTTGGAAAAGCACTGTCTATCATCTACCTAAAAAAATAAACTTGTGTTTTGAGAAACTGTGAAACCCCACTAGCAGGCAGCCTGTAACGGGTCCATTCTTCATTGTTAAAATTACATGTGCTTCATTCAGCAATCAAAGGTGAAGACCCTCAGATGCCTCTACACTCACAGTTCAAATTATATACAGCCTTAAAAGCGAGGCAAAAAGGATCGGCGATCTCAGATGTCGATTCCTGAGAAATCCCGGCCAGGTATCGGTTCTGCTTTATCGGAAAACGCGCTTAGGTCAAGAGTAA
>NW_027533263.1:2863550-2864383 GCF_008692635.1 Crocuta crocuta
ACGAAAGACAGTGATAGGAAAAAAGAAAAAAAAAAAAAAAAAAAAAAAAAGAGTAGGGAGAGGAATTGTGGGCAAAGACAACCGAGAATTCACAAAGTCATACAGAAGGAGTTCTTGGAAAAGATCTAAGGGGGCCAAGAGGAGAGGAAAGAAAGGGACGCTTACTTACTTCTTATTGTCAGTGAAGAAGCGTGCCTGGAGCTGAGCCATGGCGAGAAGTATACACAAGAATTGTCTACCGAAACGAAAGTGGGTAACAGACAACAGGCGTTCTGGTCTTTCAAGACTACAAAAAGAATCAGCTCAAAATTAGCGTGCACAAATGCGCTAGAAGCGGGCCGTGTAGTGGGCTTCCGCTTTCCTCAGGCCTCCTCAGCAACCACGAGGTTGCTCACACACAGAGACCCAGCCCACACACATCAACTACCTATTCCTAAATAAGGAATCGTCGATAATAAAGCATGTCTTAAATGCAGTGTGTCCCTAATTTTTTAAAGATTTTTTTAACATATGTAGGCCTGGGTTTGATTATGAAGATACAGGAAGGCCCAATTCAAACTGCTTCCCTTTTTAATTTTAAGAGGCTGTCTTCAGACCTGATACTTCAAACACAGCTTCTAGACACTACCATCCCCAGAAAGCAGCGCTTCTCAGACGCAGTAACCACTGGGAATGGTAGTCTTTTTTGCCACGCTGTCAAGATATCTTATTCGTTTTAAAACTTCCTAACTGCAGCCAGATATCTATTGTATTTCCTCTGCCTTCAGCTTTAATTTACTGAAGATTTCTTGGCTTTATTTTCTTACGCGTACCCCCAATCACTCTACCGACTC
>NW_027533263.1:2864494-2897358 GCF_008692635.1 Crocuta crocuta
AGGTGAAGACGAATCAGAAGGGAAACGGACGACGGTGGCCGATTGTGGTCTCGTGTCATAGTACTGCGCTGCGCGTTCTCAGAAGGATGCGCCTGCGCATTGTGCTGGTCTCCATGGCAGGGCCTCGGAGCCAAGACGAGGTTGAGTAGACTCGTTTTGAATTTTCTCCCCTCTGCTCCGGCACTTTGTGGACTTCCCTCCTCGCCCTGTAGGGCTCTCGGAGGCGGCGGGACTAGGGGAGTCGGAGGTTTGGCCGAGCTGTCTGCGCCCACGGACTGGACGCTACCTCCCAACCCCCATTTCTTTCCTCCTCCCTCCTCCTTCCGTCACCTCCTGACCCGCCTGCTCCCTGAGCAACCGCCGGCCCCCGCCCCAAACCGGGCCCGGGTGGCGCCTTTCGCGCCCAGCCTCTGGGCCTTTTCTGGGTCCCACACAATGAGGCCTACTACCCCTCTCCTAGGACCGCTCTCGCGGGCCTCGGGAAAGCGGACTGGAGAAGGTGGAGGTTAGGTGTCTGGAGGAGGGTTGCTGAGCCCCAGGACGCGCTACCGCCGCGGAGAAGTGCCCGTACGCTTGGGCGGGAGCGCCGTGTGTGGTCCTTCGCGCAGCCAGGAGCCCCAATTTTTAGTTGGGTGTTTTTTTTTGTCTCTTTATGAGCCCCATTTTATCCTGGTTAGAAGGGGAAAGGTGTCCTCCCGCACATTATTAGACTACGCTTTTTGACTTTTGGTGTTGAATTTACCCAAAGGCCTATGTCTTACTCTCAATGGTCGGGAGAGTTACTCTAATTGAATTTAGTTGTTTCGCTGTGGGAGGATGGATGGAGGGATATTATCCAGATCTCAAAGTCACTTCGCCATAAAAGCTCCTTAGAGGGGGACTTCAAGAGAGAGCAGTTTAGAATCAGGCAAAACTGGATTGCAGAATTTGTGGGCAGAGCACGTTGCTTGAAGATATGCTAAAATTCAGTAGACACCTGGTATTTAAATCAACCATAGACTGTGAGAAAGTACACAATTGTAAGCGAAGAATAATCTTTTATCGGAAAGCAAGGATATTGAAAGTAGGACTATTTTCAATTCACTCACCTTTTTAGAATGCGGGCTCTCGAACCTGAATGTCTCAGCCACAGTGACTTGGGTCACTGTGAGAATTAAATGCCCCATCGTAAATGTTAGCTATTGTTACCATCATGATCATTTAGAAGTCAGTTTGACTAGAACTTTTGCCAGTGTTAATAAGAGAGAATAGTCTTGTGGTTAGAGGAATAAAAAGAAACCCTCTGTGCTGAAGTCCTAGCTTGCAAATAGAAACTGTGGTCATTTAACCATGTGATTCATTGTAACGGTGAGAATGGTATGCCTTAAGTTAGATCACTTGAAGCTTGAAACAATTTCTTAAATAAAGTATTGCTATTCATATTTTCTGAATCTGGTAGTCGTGGAAAGAAATTGGACAGTTTTAAACATTCTCCTTTAATTATAAGTGATTTTTGAGTTACAGCAGTAAAACTGCCCTGAATTAAAATTCATAAGACCTGAAATGAGCTTCAAATAATTAGGTTCTTTTTCAGATAATTTTTTTTACTGTCGATAAAGTATCGTTGATTAAAATGTCTTTTAGGAACATACAGGGGAGCGGGGCCAGCTCCATTGATGAAGCATGCAGCACTTGATCTCCATGTTATACGTTGTAGGTTGTACGTTGGAGCCTCAGGTCGGGTGTAAAGGTTAGCTAAAAAAAAATCTTAAGAACAACAACAGCAGAAAACATATAGTTAGATTAATAAATTTTAGTGATTGTTAATTTGAAATTTATCAAAATTAGAAAGTACAATACCTGATAGTACAGATTGGTCTTAATTTTACTTGAAAATTATGACCAGTAAGATACAGAACCTAAATATATGCTTAATAAGATAAAACTTCAGTTTGGCAAGCAGAAATATTGAATTCACTAAAATACATGTTTTCATTTGAGACCTTCCTTTGGTTAAGGAAAAGTATAAGTGTTCTCAAAGCAACTAAACCTCCACTCTGGTGGGTTTGGTGTTTTGTCAGTAGTGACTCATATCATATTTGGTGTTTCCTCCGTGTAGTAAGTACTTAGGGTAGTTAATGCTTTTACCTTGAGTGTTTTTCTTAGAACATTAACTTCAAGCTTTTTGTTCTTGATTTCCTACATGATTCATTTACTGTGGTCCTTGTGAAGACATATTATCTGGAAAATCACAGCTTGGAAGATATGTGTCTATTATAGGTTTCTTTTTTTCTACATATAATGGCATGGTATGGTATGATCTGAAGACTATGTATGGACTTTGCAGTGCAATTTGTTTTTTGGGTTTTTTTCCAACTTAGTTTTGAATTTGAGCTCTAATGCTTTCTGTGATTTTAGGCAAGTTACTTGACAGCTTTGGCTTTCTTCTCTATAGAGTTAAAGATCCACCTCTTATTGTGAGGATTAAATGAAATAATCTGTATAGGTTTCAATGTCAAAAAGCATAGAGGTCAAAAAAGGTATGTAGTTACAGGGTAAGAAGTGAGTAGAAACCAAGATTATAGGGAAGTTTATAAAAGAGGGCAAACCTTAGATAAAAGAGACATTGTGAACACTAGCTTTAAATTTGTTTAAGTGAAAAGTTAAAATAGGTTATTGTTTATATTTATATATATTCAAAACTTTGACTTAATACATTATAACTTTCCAAACCCACATTTAAGAAAACAAATTGTTCTATCAAATATTTGTGAACTAGGAGTCTTGATTTAAATTTTGACACCACTGATTCATAGTAATTTTATATACATCATAAAAGGAACATTGTGTCGTTTACTTTAAAAGATAAGAGTAATTTTATTTTCAAAAGTACTTTTGAGCAACTTTTTTAGATGTTAATAAGTTATGAGATCTGGCACTGATATTGAATATATTTCAAGATCCTTTAAGTCTTAGGATACTAACAAGGTACCTAGAATTAGGAGGATCTTTTAGGACTAAAATTGGTTTCATCCTTCCGTTAGTCTGTTTGGGAATTTACTCTGAGGTCATTGGTTTTAACAGATTCATTTTACTACATAAAAGTCTGTAGAGGAAACTCAGCAAAATAATCAGATATTAAGACAGAATTACCCCTAATGTTTTGAATAAAATTGCTGTTGAACAAAATCAAAGCAACAATAGCCCAAATAAGGTCCACAGATTTATGAGTGACTGCAGTCTGAATAGTCAGTCTTTTCCTTTCTGCCATGCATTCAATATTTATAAACAATAAAATTTCCTTTTTCCCTATAAAGTATCAAACTTGTAATTTAACAGTTTCTTCCTAATCTTTGCTTTTGATATAAGGTAAAATCCACTTTTCTAACATGATGTGAAACATGCTAGAAAGCCACTTGCTAGCAAAATGTAATGCTTTAGTGTGTGCTGTGAATTCCAGTCATTAACTGTGTACACATGTAATATTTCCATCTTTTTTTTTGTTTTTTTTTTTTGTTTGTTTTTTAATGTAATCCCAATACTACTTGCTTAAGAACTCACCTTGTCAAATCAATTCCAGGATTTTACAGAGGGTGTAGTTTGAGGAGGGGAACCTTTATTCTCAAGCTTTTATGGTTCCAGAAAGTGCCCTGTTAGTAAATATTTCATGGGAGAAATGCAATTTCCTAGGGAGGTCTTTGTTTTAGTAGTAGGTATAGAATGTGAGTTAAAACAAAACCTTTGTCCAAATCCCTAATTTTAGATAAGGAAGCTGAATCACAGGTTAAGTCACCTCTCCCTGGACACATGCTGTTATCTGTAAAGTCAGTCCTGATCTTTAGTTTTCTTCAGCTGAGCCAGTTGATGGTTCTGTACTGTGTTGGTAACAGTTCTTTTATAGTAAAACCTGCATAGGAAAATCGAGTAGTTTTCTTTATGTGTTGGAAAAGAAAATATACATTGAATACCTTCTCATTACAGAAAAAATGCTGCTGTGAAGACATAATTATATCTCTCACACAAATGAAGCCTATCATGATTTAGTGCCCCCAAAAGGAAGAACTTCAGTGGACAAGAAAGGGTATTTCTGGGAATAGTAGAATGCTTGAGACCTGAGTTTAAGCTTGAGATATTGCCTGAAGGTAACACCTTTATTTTCAACTTAATTGAAAGTAACAGCTCTATAAAAGTTTTTACCAGTCACATATTAATGAAAAGTCAAATTGCACTTTCTATTTGGGTCTTCATTCTATTTATGTTTACCAGTTGGAAGAAAGCATTTTATACCTAGCTACTTGGTATCTTCATCCTTAAAAACTTCACTTTGACATAGTTTATTGAAAGCTATGGATAATAATTTCTAGCATGTACTGACTTTGAGATTAGATGAGAAAATAAGTCACCCTGCAGTTGTCAGCATTGAAAAGTATAATGCAAAGTGACGGGGCAATTAAGGAAGGAAGGAGTAATACTTTTTACTTCAGTCAAATTTTGTCTTTTGAAAAGGATATCTGTAACATAGAAATGTACTTTCAACCTCTGGTTCAACAGTACGTTAGGAAATAGATACTGAAACCCATTTTTCCATACAGAAACTACTTTAGTATTTTCCCAATGTAACACAAAAAAACTTATTTAACCTATCGTGTAAACATACATACTGAAAGGAAAATCTTGAGTTTTGAATTCCTAAAAGACAGTAGAAAAAGAAATTATCTTTGGCAAAATCCCAGTGTGAGCAAAGTCCTGAAGTAGGTGGTTTATGTTTGACAGTGTTCCTCTGTTAAGAACATCCATCCCCACCACCATCCTGTCCTCTTCATTGCAGCATTTAGCTCAGGCCTTTGCCAAGTCGCTTTTACATGTTCTGAGCTTAAAGTGTACTTGCTTTCTCATCTCCAAATTAACCTTTGCAGAGAAGCTGTTCTTAACTTTTCTTAAAGGAAAAAAAAGCTGCCTTCTATAAATTTACACAAATTTGTTTATGACTAATACTCTGTCCACAGTTTTTTCTTTTTAAGAGAAAATGCTTATTAATTCCAATGAAAATTTCAGCTAGGGTAAGAGAAAGTAAATAAAATGAAAAATAGTTTAGGCTAATAGGGATACTTTGTAATGGGATCAGGGCAGCTATTAGGAAACTGGGAGTAAGTTTTTAGAATTCTTTCCCCTAAACTATTTGCACTTTGCACTTCTTCCCAAGCTCCACTTTTGAATCTGTTTGCAGAATGTTTTCTCAGTGACTGCAGTGCCTGCAAGATTAGAAGTCTAGCTTTTTCATGGGATCAGAGATGTTTAGAATATTTGCAGGAGGGCTTTGGAGCTTTAGGGACTGACTCTAATTGAATTTCAACCAGGAAAAGTTGAGAACAATAATGAACAAAGAATTTCTTTTAGCATCTAGAATTTGCTAATCTATTAGAAAAAAGGAAAAAGATTTAAAGCCATGACCAATGAAGGAAGGAGGGAGTTTGTTACCTTGAAAGAGTTCCTATTGTAATAATAAAGAGTGGGCTTTTGGGTTAGCACCTGTAGGCTTGAGTCCATGCTCAGGCACTTAATGTATTTGTACTCTTGGGGAAGTTACTTAATTGCCTGAGTCTTTTTTCTGTACATGTAAATTGGACCAAGTAACTGAATCACAGGGTTGTTGAAAGGATTATATAAAATGACAGAAAACACTTAGCATAGTGCTTAATAATTGATAACCTTATAACCTTGAGCAGTGAGCCTCAATTTCTGTAAAATGGTGATAATAGGTTCTACATCACAGAATAGTAGAGTGATTATTAATAATCCTAGCTAGTAATTATTAAGTATAATAAGCATTCAACAAATTTTATAGCTATGACAAATTCATAATCTTCATCTATTTTGTCACTGACAGTGCTTTATATTTAAACTCAAAAAACTTAAAAATATTTCTTAATATTGATGTTATCATGTTTAGCCAGTAAATATTTCAGTATATTTAATTTGCTTTAAAAAATTAAATTGTTTTCCAGACAGCAGTTATTTCAGTTTTAATACATCTCTCATTAGGACTTCATTTTCAGTTGAATCTAACTTTATAAGAATTTTTTTTGAATAGTATTCTATTTTTTTTCTATTCTGTACCTTGAAAGTCAATCAGTAAACAATAAATGAATTTTAAACATTATCAGTTTAATCAACTGTTAAAATCTTAGAACTGGTTGGGATCTTAAGGATCACCAATACTGACTCTTCGTTTTAAAGAACTAGAAATTGAAGTTTAGAAAAGTTCAGTTTGGATATTTTTTTTTTTATCAAATCTAGACTGACTCCGTGTACTCTACTATATTTACGAAATGTATACATTTTTAAACTAAATAATACTGAAATGAGAGTCTATTAGGTATCTAAAAGTGTAAATTTTTAAAAATTTTCAAAGTCTGTATAAACAAGTGTATTTAAAAGTTTAATATTGGGGCACCTGGGTAGCTCAGTTGTTTGAGCATCCGATATTGGTTTAGGTTATCATCTCATAGTTTGTGAGTTAAAGCCCTGCATTGGCTCACTGCTGTCAGTGCAGAGCCCGCTTCAAATCTTTGCTTCCCCTCTCTCTCTCTGTTCTTCCCCTGCTCATGTTCTCTCTCTCAAAAATAAAACTTAAGGGGCGCCTGGGTGGCTTAGTCGGTTGAGCGTCCAACTNAAAAGTTTCATACTAAACCCAGATAAGTTTTGATTACATCAATTAGATGACTGATGTTTAGCAGATTTTTGCCCTAAAGAACTAATGGATTTGGGATACCTAGGTTGCTCTGTCCAACTCTTGATTTCGGCTCAGGTCATGATCTTGCAGTTCCAGGGCTCAAGCCCTGCACTGGACTCCCCGCTGAAAGCACAAAGCCTGGGATTCTTTCTCTTCCAATCTGCCCCTCCCTGCTTGCATGTATGCATGTACACCCTTTCTTTCTCTCTCTCAAAATGAGGTTAAAAACAAACATTAAAAAAAGAACCACTGAGTTTATATTTATATAGGTGAAATTTTGGCTTTTATTTGCATAATTATAGGTAGTAAAAACTATTTATTTATTTATTTTTTAATGTTTATTCATTTGAGAGAGAGAGACAGAGCACGAGCAGGGGAGGGGCTGAGGAAGAGGGAGACAGAATCCGAAGCAGGCTCCAGGCTCTGAGCTGTCAGCACAGAGCTGGATGCAGGACTCGAAATACGAACTGTGAGATCAGGACCTAAGCTGAAGTCAGATGCTTAACCGACTGAGCCACTCAGGCTTCCCTAAAAATTGTTGAACACTGAGCAGTGTATTGGGAACTGCATGATACCCTTTACATACATTATTGTATTTAATCTTTATAACAGCCCTGTGAAGTAGATGAATATTATTTCCATTTTGCAGATGGGAAAACTAAAGCTCAGAGTGGTTAACTAATTTGACAAGTAAGCATAAAGCTGAAATTGAAACTCATGCAATATAAATACAGAATAGTTCAACTATCTTATACAGTTTTATTGACAAAATTCTCTAAGTTATTTGTTGTTTTTTTTAATGTTTTATTTATTTTTGAGATAGAGATAGAGACAGTGTGATCAGGGGAGGGTCAGAGAGAGAGGAAGATATAGAATCTGAAGAGAGCCACTTAACTGACCGAGCCACCCAGGTGCCCCTCTAAATTTTTATTAAAAATTTAATGAAAAAATAATATATTTTCTTATATATCCTAATTCCAACATTGTCCAAATTGTGGTAACTTAACATAAAGTTTCAAGATAATTTTTGAATTCATGTACTGTTATTTGTTATTGACTTTAGTTTACAGTGATTCTGCTTTTTTTTTTTTAACTAAAGGACTTTTTTTTTTCATAGTTTCAGATTTAGAGAAAAATCAGGCAGAGAATACAAAGATTCCATATTCTTATACCCCCCACTTCTTTCCTTTGCCTGCTAGCACACAGTTGTCTCTGTTGTTAACATTTTATATTAGGGTGGTACATTTCTTTCTTTTTTTAAAATATTTATTTTGGGGTACTTGAACTCACAACCTTGAAATCAAGAGTTTCATGCTCCACCAATTGAGCCAGCCAGGCACCTTTAGAGTGATCTATTTCATAAAGTTAATGAACCAATATTGACACATTATTATGAACAGAAGTCTAGTTTTCATTAAGGTTTGCTATTTGTGTTGTATAGTTTTACAGATTTTGACAAAATCCACTTCAAAATGTTGTGTATCCACCATCAGAATTGTCTCATCACAATGAAAATCTCTCAACCTCTGGCAACTGTTGATGTTACTGTGTCCATAGTTTTGCCTTTTCAAGAATGTCATATATTTGGGGTACCTGGGTGGTTCAGTCATTTGAACATCCTACTCTTGATTTTGGCTAAGGTCATGATCTCAAGGTTTGTGAGTTCAAGCCCCATATTGGACTGACAGTGCAGAGCCTGCTTGGGATTCTTTCTTTCCCTCCCTCTCTGCCCTTCCCCTGCTCATGTGCTTTTTTTCTCAAAATAAATAAACTTAAAAAAAATTTTTTAAATGTCATATATTTGGAATCATATAGTCTATAGCCTTTTCAGAGTGGCTTCTTTCACTTATCAGTATGCGTTTAAGGTTTCTTCTTATCTTTTGTGGCTTAATAGCCTATTTTTTTAAAGTATAGTTGACATACAATAGCAGTTTCAGGTGTATAGCCTAGTAATTTAACAAAAACACTGTGAAATGCTTACTGTGATAAATGTAGGTACCATCTGTCATCATAAATAAAAAGTTATTACAATATTAATGACTATATTCTTTGTGCTGTACTTTTTATCCTCATGACTTTTTGTGTGTGTGTGACTTGTTGTATAACTGGAAGTTTGTATCTTCTAATTCCATATATAAGAAAAGTCGTGTGGTATTTGCCTTTCTCTAGCTAGCTGTATATCTTCTTTAGTAAAGTGTTTAATTCAAATATTTTGGCCACTTTTTATTGGGTTGTTGTTTTATAATTAGGTTGGAACAGCTCTTTACAGAGTTGGGATATAAATTCCTTTATCAGGCATATGTTTTGCAAATATTTTCTCCCAAACTGTCATGAGCAAAAGTTTTTAATGAAGTTTTGATGAAGTCCAATTTGTAGACTTATAGTTCATGCTTTTTGAGTCATTTTTAAGATATCTTTGCCAAGTCCAGGCACCTGGGTGGCTTGGTTGGTTAGGTGTCCAACTCTTCATCTCGGCTAAGGTCATGGTCTCGTGGTTCGTGGGTTCAAGCCCCACATCTGTCAGTACAGAGCCTGCTTGGGATTCTCTGTCTCTGTCTCTCTCAAAAATAAGTAAAAAAAACTTAAAAAAAAAAAGATATCTTCGTTAAACCCATGGTCATAAAGATTTTCTCATATGTTTTCTTCTAGAAGTTTTATAGTCTTACAAGCCATGATCTGTTTCAAGTTAATTTTTTTATATGATTTGAGGTAAGGGTCAAGGTTTATTGTTTTGCATATAGCTATTGTTTTAGCTGCATTTGTTGAAAAGACTGTTCCTTTTCTCTTAAATACCTTGGGATCTTTATCAGAAAGCAATTGACTATATACATGGAGGTCTGTTTCTGGATTCTTCTATCCCATTGATCTACTTGTCTGTCTTTTTTTTTTAATATTTTTAAAAAGTTTAAGATTTATTTTTGAGAGACAGAGCGTGAGCAGGGGAGGGGCAGAGAGAGAGGGAGACACAGAATCCAAAGCAGGCTCCAGGCTCTGAGCTGTCAGCAAAGCTATGTGAGCTCAAACTCAAAAACCGCAAGATCATGACCTGAGCCAAAGTCGGCCGCCCAACCAACTGAGCCACCCAGGCACCCATATTTGTCTGTCTTTAATACCATACTATCTTGAGTATTCTAGCTTCATCACAAGTCTTGAAATCAGGTAGAATTCCAATTCTGTTGCTCTTTTCCAAAGCTGTTTTGACTATCTTAACCTTTGACTTTTCATATGAATTTTAGAATCAGTTTGTCAATTAAAAAAAAGTCCTACTGGGATTGGGATTGTAGGCAACTGATTTTAGATCAGTTTGGTTATTTTAACAATATTGAGTCATACATTCCATAAACACAGTATGTAACTTTCATCCTTTTAGGTCTTCTTTAATTTCTCCCATCTAGGTTTTGTAGTCTTCAGTGCATAGATCTTGCATATATTTTGTTAACTTTAGCCCTAAAATTTTTATATTTTTTATGCCATTGTGCTATTTTATGCAGTTGGTATCATACTGTATTTACACGAAATTCTACTCTAAACTTAGTTTCCACACTGGATTTACTTAAAGCCAATGACATCCTTCATTTGATGAGATGCATTATTTTTATTATATATTGCTGGATTTTTTTCACTGAGATTTTATTTAAGGTTTTAATATTTATATGTTTATGATTGTTTTAAAATAGCCTTTTTTTCTCTTTAGATATGGTGAGATCAACATATCAGGAGATGACTGCCACTGAAAATTAAGATAGTTTATCACTCACAGTTCCAGAGAGGAGGGGAGGCATGCCACATAAGACCACACAAGAGAAAATCAAGGTCAGTAGCAGGCACAGAGAGAGAAGATGAGACGATATCAAATCCTGGACATCATCACATGACACAATTTCATCTACAATATCATTCACATATACCGCTAAAAATACACCCAAAAATTTTTTAGTAAATCTCTAATCCATATTCATATTTTCCTGACTGCCATACACACATAACACACACACACACACACACACACACACACGTATATACTTACATATGTATATATTTTTTTCTTTTTGGTAATAAATGTAAAAAGCTGAGGTGAAATTCATAAAACTTAAAATTAATCATTTTTAGATGAACAATTTAGTGGCATTTTCTACCTTCACAGTATTGTGTAAATACCACCTCTATCTCATTCCAAAATATTTTCATCAACCCAAAATAAATCCTTGTGCCTAATTGGCAGTTTTTCCCTATTCTCCCCCACCCCCAGGCCTTTGGCATCCACCAACCTGCTTTCTATTTGGATGGATTTACCCATTCTGGATATTTTATATAAATGGAATCATGTAATGTATGACAGTTTGTTTGTGTCTGACTTCTATCACTTAGTATAATGTTTTTGAGGTTCATCTATATTTTAGCATGTATCAGTAATTCATTCCTTTTTATGGCTGACTACCATTTATATGGATATAGCATATTTTGTTTATTCATCAGCTGATGAAAATTAGAGCTGTTTCCACTTTTGATTTTTTTTTTCATTAGAGTAGTTTCCACTTTTGATTCTTTTTTTTTCATTAAAAATTTTTTTAAATGTTTTTATTTATTTCTGAGAGAGCAAGAGACAGCGTGAGCAGGGCAGGGTCAGAGAGAGAGGGAGCTACAGAATCTGAAGCAGGCTCCAGGCTCTGAGCTAGCTGTCAGCACAGAACCCCCTGCGGGGCTGGAACCCATGAACTATGAGATCATGACCTGAGCCAAAGTTGGATGCTTAACCAACTGAGCCACCCAGGTGTCCCTTTCCATTTTTTAACATTTATTCATTTGAAAGAAACAGAGCCCCCCTCTGCCCCTCTCCCCTACTTCTACACATTTTCTCTCTCTCTCAAATACAATACAATTAATATAGTTATCCTAGTGGGTATCAACTGGTATCTCATTGTTGCTTTGATTTGCATAATCCCGATGGCTAGTGACCATAAACATCTTTTTTTTTAATGTTTATTTATTTTTGAGAAAGAGGGAGAGCAAGCATGGGGAAGGGGCAGAGAGAGAAGGGGACAGAAGATCTGAAGTGGGCTCTAAGCTGTCAGCAAGCAAGCCTGATGTAAGGCTTGAACCCATGAACCACAAGATCATGACTCAAGGACGATTAACCTACTGAGCCACCCAGTCGGTTAAGCATCCGACTTTGGCTCAAGTCATATCTCCCAGTCTGTGAGTTTGAGCCCTACATCAGGCTCTATGCTGACAGCTCAGAGCTGAGAGCCTGCTTCTGATTCTATGCCTGCCCCCCTCTCTGTCCCTTCCCTGCTTGCACTCTGTTTCTCTCTCTCAGAAATAAACAAACATTAAAAAAAATCTTTTTAATATGCTTGTTGGCCATTTTTGTCTTTTTTGGAGAATATCTATTCAACTCCTTTGCACTTTTTTTAACAGGGGTATTGTTGGTTGTTTTATTTTGAGTTATAGGCTAGTTGTAGGAGTTCTTTATGTATTCTTTATATATTCTGGACCTTACTAGATATTTGATTTGCACATATTTTCTCCCATCTGTGGGTTGTCTTTTCATTCTTGTCATGGTGTCCTTTGCACAAGAGTTTTTATTTTGATAAGTGTCCAATTTATTTTTCTTTTGATTCTAGTTTTTTGGTGTTACATCTAAGGAACCATTGCCAAATCCAAGGTCATGAAGATTTACCTTTTTCTTCTAAGAATTTTATGGTTTTAACTCTTATATTTAGGTTATTGATCTAATTTTGGTTATTTTTTATATATACTATGAGGTAAGGATTCATCTTCATTACTTTGCATGTGCATATTGATTTGTCCCAGTACCAATTGTTGAAGAAGACTATTCATTTCTCATTGTTGAAATTTTTTGACTATAGATGTTTTGAGTGTATTTATGGACTCTCAATTCTATTCCATTGATCTCCATGTTTACCCGTAAGTCAGTACCACGTTCTCTTGAGCACTGTAGCTTTGTAGTAAGTTTTGAAACTCTGAAAATGAGTCTTCCAATTTTGTTCTTTTTCAAGATTATTATGACTATTTGGGTTCTTTGTAATTCTGTGTGAATTTGGCTTTTCCACGACTCAGAAAAAGGGCACTAGGATTTTGATAAAGATTGCATTCAATCTAAAATTTTTTTAAATATTTTATTTATTTCTGAGAGAGAGAGAGGCAGCATGAGCAGGGGAGGGTCAGAAAGAGAGGGAGATAAAGAATCCGAAGCAGGCTCCAGGCTCTGAGCTAGCTGTCAGCACAGAGCCCGACACGGGACTCAAACCCACGAACCATGAGATCATGACCTGAGCTGAAGTCAGACGCTTAACCGACTGAGCCACCCAAGCGCCCTTCAATCTATAGATTACTTTGGGAAGTATTACCATTTTAACAATATTCATGTCTTCTAATTGCAGAAACACAGTATGTCTTTCCATTTATTTAGATCTTCTTTAATTTTTTTCAGCAATATTTTTTAGTGTTAGTAAACAAGCCTTACACTTCCTTAAATTTATTCATCAGTATTTTATTCTTATCAATGCAATTGCAAATGAACAATTTTCTTAATTTCATTTTTGGATTGTTCATTGCTAGTATATAAAAAATACAACTGAGTTTTGCATCTTGATCTTATATCCTGTGACTTTGTTGAATTTATTAACTCTGGTAGTGTTTTTGTGGATTTTTCAGGATTTTCTGTACATGAGACCATATGCAAATAGAGGTAGTAATACTTCTGTTCTTAGTATTTTCTCATAATCTTTTTAATTTCTGTAAGGTTTTATAGTAATGTCCCCCCATTTTGATTTTTGCTTTTCATTATTTGTATCCTCCTTCTTCTTCTTCTTCTTCTTCTTCTTTTTTTTTTTTTTGCTCAGTCTAGGTAAAAGTTTGTCAAATTTTGTCAATATTTTTGGAGAGCCTACTTTTAGATTTTGAGATTTTTTTCCCTTTTTTAAATTATTTTTTCAGTTTTTATACAAGCATTACTGCTTTAAATTTCCCTCTGAGCACTGTTTTCCCTGCATTCCATAAGTTTTGATATACTGTGTTTATCTGTCATCACCCCCTCCTCAATTACATATATTTTATTTAGTTCTACATATATTTTATTTTGTTCTTTAGTATTTTATTTCTATTCTTAAAGCACACATACACAGAATTGTAATAATATTATTGTTATTTATATAGACAGTGTTTATTTAGATTTTTCAGAGTTATTAATTTACTAGTTTACCAGTATTCTGACATCTTAGGACTTCCTTCTCGTATCATTTTTGTTATTTGTATTCTTTAGAAATTTCTTACATCTAGAATACTTGTTATAAACTCTTAGTTTTTTTAATTTTTCTTTTTTAAAAAATGTTTTATTTATTTTTGAGAGCAAGAGGCAGAGCACAAGCAAGGAAGGGGCAGGGAGAGAGAGGAAGAAACAGAACCCGAAGCAGGCTCCAGGCTCTGAGCTGTCAGCACAGAGTCTGATGGCCAAGCTTGAACCCAGGAATCGTGAAATCATGACCCGAGCTGAAGTAGAACACTTAACTGTCTTGAGCCACCAGGTGCCCCTTCTCTCAGTTTTTTTTTTTTTTTTAATCTTAAAGTGNCTGATAATTGCTTTTTTTTTTTTTTTTAAATTCCCATGACTTCTACCATTGTTGCTACTGAGTAGTCTGCTTTCTATTTAAGTCAGTACTCATCAGTACTCTGTGGGTGATCCTATCTCTCTGGCTGCATTTTAATTTTTTTTTAATGTTTATTTATGAGAGAGAGAGCAGAGGAGGGGCAGAGAGAAAGAGAGAGGGAGAGAGACAGACAGACAGACAGACAGACAGACATAGAATCCGAAGCAGGCTCCAGGCTCCTAGCTCTCAGCACAGAGCCCCATGTAGGGCTCGAACTCAATGAACCGTGAGATCATGATCTGAGCCAAAGTTGGACACCTAATTAACAGAGCCACCCAGGCACTCTATCTCTCTGGCTACGTTTTAGATTTTCCTTCTTTTTAAAATTTTGTGTCTTCACTACACTGGGTATGGATTTCTTTTGATTTCTTTCGGTACATTTTGTGCTTCATCTGTGGATTCATGTATTCAGTTTTGAAAAATTGATAGCCACTATTCCTTCAAATATTCTCTGACCCATTTTCTCTTTTCTGTTCTTTGGAGACTTCAATGATAAATATGCTATTCTTATTCTATTTTTCCTAGTTTTAAGTCTCTTCTTTTTTTATCTTCTGTATTTCCTATATTGCTTTCTGAGTAATTTTTTAAAAATCTGCCTTCTAGTTTAGTAGTTCTTTCTTCTGTATCTAACCTTCTATTTAATGTACTCAACTTACATTTTTTATTTCTGAAAGTTCTATTTGATTCTCTTTCAGATTAAACTTTACAGTCTCTTGTTGTTTGTTTATTCCTGTGATTCACTTATGTTTATTTCTTTGAACATTAAATGATAACTTTATATTCACTATTAGATGGTCCCAATACTTGAAGTCTATAGGGAGTGTCTGGTGGTTTTGGCACTCTGATGATAAGCTTATATTTAATATTAATGTGAAAAGAAACTAATGCTTTAATTGGGTTTGTGTTCCTCCAAATAATAGCTCTATTTGTTTGTACTAGAAGCCAGGCTAAACTATTGTCTCAAGACCTTTCAGGTTCCCAGTCCTATTCTGGGAGTTTTTAAGTTCTCCTTCCCTAGGAGCTGCTTATCTAAGCTTGGGTTTCCCAGCCATAAAACCTGTTTATTAGCACTGCTCCTGCAGAAATTTTCCTCTTTGCTTATACTTATCACTTGGGTTTTAGCTCACAGCTTTTGCTTTTTGTTTTGGAGAGGGAAGGGGCATAAGGGAGGACAGAGAGTGACCTTTGATTTTTGTTACTTCCTGTAGTAGCTGCCTGTAGCACAAAATACTTTGTTTTAGATCAACTTTGTATTTTTTTGTTTTCTAGCAAGAGAGCCTTCTATTATCTAATCTGTCATATTGCCATTGGTGGAGCTTTCTTATTATTTTTTAAACCATTTATAAAACATATTATTCCAAAGTTTTATGTATATCATGTAAAAAATTCAAAACAGAACCAGAACATTATAAGATTGCTCTTACTTGAGAGGTAATTACAAGTTTTTGAAATTTTTATAATGAGTTAAATTAGAACATGTCATAATTTAAAATCTTAAGAGAAGCAATTTTAGATATTTTGTAATTATATATTAAAAATAAGACTGATTTAAAAAAAAATAAGACTGATTTTTAGCCTATTACATTTTATATTTGAGTGGAACTATTTATAATATTTTGGAAATATGAAATGACAAACCTTGTAGATTTTCTCAAATGTTTAATTTTACAAATACATATGTGGATGCTATCACAGAAATAAGTTTTCACTGTGTTCAAATATATACCAACAAGTCTCAACTGCAAGGTATAAATTTGTCTTTGTTTTTAAAGAGAACATTTTTAAAAAGTTTTTGTTTACTTGAGGAGAGAGAGAGAGTGTGTGTGGGAGTGGGGTGCAGAGAGAGAATTCTAAACAGGCTCCACACTGTCAGCATGGAGTCCAACTCAGAGCTCCAACCCACGAATTGACTGAATCACCCAGGTGCCCCACAGGTATAATTTTAAATTAGGGTTTAGGATGATTGAATTATTATATATCCTGCTGGTTATGGTGGTTACATGTGTTAAAATCCATAGAACTACACACCAAGAAAATAAATAGAAAAAGAAAAGTTCAATTTAATGCATGTTAATTTAAAAATAGAATCTTAAGGGGTACATAGGTGGCTTAGTTGGTTAAGTATCCGACTTTGGCTCAGGTCATGATCTCACAGTTTATGGGTTTGAGCCCCACATCGGGCTCTGTGCTGACAGCTCAGAGCCTGGAGCCTGCTTTGGATTCTGTGTCTCCCTCTCTCTCTACCCCTCCCCGGCTCACACACTGTCTTTCTCACTCAAAAGAAATAAACGTAATAAAAAAATTAAAGAATTTTGAGGGGTCACCTGGTGGCTTAGAGCTTCAAACTCTTTGATTTCGCTCAGGTCATAATCCATCTCATATTTTGTGGGATCAAGCCCTACATTGGAATCTGAGCTGACAGTGTGGAGCCTGCTTGAAATTCTCTCTCCCTCTCTCTTTACTCCTCCCCCACTTGCTCTCTCTCTCTTTCTTTCAAAAATAACTAAACATTTAAAATCAGAACTTTTGGGGTACTTGGGTGACTCAGTCAGTTAAGCATCTGACTTCAGCTCAGGTCATGAATTCCAGCTCCACATTGGGCTCTGTGCTGACAGTGCAGAGCCTGCTTGGGATTCTCTCTCTCCCCCCCCCCTCTTCTATCTCTCTGCTTCTCCCCCCACTCATGCTTTACCTCTCTCAAAATAAATAAATAGACTTTTTAAAAAAGAAAATTTAATTTTCAAGATGTTTAAAAAATAGTTTATGCTATCTTATGAAAAGTAAAATTAGGGACTCCTGGGTGCCTCAGTTGGTTAAGCGTCCGACTTTGGCTCAGGTCATGATCTCGCAGTTCACAAGTTCAAGCCTGGTGTCTGGCTCTGTGCTGACAGCTAAGAGCCTGAAGCCTGCTTTGTATTCTGTGTCTTCCTCTCTCTCTGCCTCTCCCCAGCTTGTGCTCTCTCTCTCTCAAAATTAAAAAAAAAAATTTAATTAAAATTTAAAAATTAAAAAAAATTTAAAAAAACCCAAAAATGTGTGGGTTCTTAAAAAGATGTAGTTTATTTTATATTATAAATTTTTCAGTGATTGTCTTCACTAGTTTCATTTTGTCCTTACTCCGATATTGAGGCTTAAAACATCATTCCTTTTAACTAATACAGAATCCAGTATTCACTGTAATATATTAGGCCAGGGTTTCTGAATCTGAGCACTACTGACATCTTTGTTGTAGGGGCTCTCCAGTGTATTGTAAGATATTTAGCAGTACTCCTGGCTTCTCCCCATTATATTCTAGTAGCACTCCCCTGCCCATTTTGACAACCAAGAATGTTTCCAGACATTGCCCAATGTCCTCAGGGGACAGTAGTGTGTGTGTGTGTGTGTGTGTGTGTGTGTAGAGACAAAATTGTCACCAGTGTTAACCACTGTATTATGCCTAAGTGACCCAGAATTTTTGGAATATATATTTCTTCATTTTCAAAGCTTGTCAAGCCAATATTAAGTGGTATGATGTGTAATATGGTAAGAGCTGTGTGTATATAATCTCTGTTTACACCAAAACATCTTTTCTAAAATTATCTTTTTTTAAAATAGTTTATTGTCAAGTTGGTTTCCATTTAACACCCAGTGCTCATCCCCACAAGTGCCCTCCTCCATGCCCATCAGCCCCCTTTCCCTCCCCCTCACCCCCATCAGCCCTCAGTTTTTCTAAAATTATCTAATGCTACAGTAGTACATTCCCAATTCATAAAATTAAGAACCTTTATTTGGGGGCTCCTGGGTGGCTCAGTCGGTTAAGTGTCTGACTTCGGCTCAGGTCATGATCTCACCGATTGTGGGTTCAAGCCCCGCATCGGGCTCTGTGCTCACAGATAGCTCAGAGCCTGGAGCCTGTATCAGATTCTGTGTCTCCCTTTCTCTCTGACCCTCCCCTGTTCATGCTGTCTCTCTCTCTCTCTCAAAAGTAAATTTAAAAAAAAAAATTAAAAAAAAGAACCTTTATTTGTATTAAGTCTTTGTAACATGAGAATTTTAGTAGTATTTGAAAGGGTGAACAGTACCTGTCACATAACAACAATCTTATAAAACAGCACATGAGTGTAATTATGTGGTAGGATGAGGGAAGGGTAGGATGAGGGAACTACATAATGGTAATCTTTGCCTTGAATGTATTCTGGTGCCTTGGCAAATCATTTAATGAAATGTTTATTTTCATAATCCAAAGAATGGAAATGATTTAACCTAAATTGTATGGGGTAACACCATAGGGGAAATGAGAGATTTATTTAAGACAAACATTCCATAAAAATGTTAAGTGCTTTAATCAGATATTTAAAATTTTTCAGCTATTAAATAATAGAAGATGGAATTGAATATATCGGGATGGAAGAGTCTAATGATTCATTAAGAGTCAACCATAATGATTCTGAAGAATCAAAAAACGATTCTCAGGTATTTGAGGTAGGAATTCAACTGGGAACTTTTTCCCATTACATTTAACAACTTTTTAATGGATAAGAAATAGTGTCATATTTAATGTATTCATGACTATTAACACATCCACCTTTCTGTCATATATTTAATATTATAATATAGAGCTTTACTTAAAGTAACATTCATAAAGAAAAATCTGTATATTGAATTACATATCATCATTTCAAGTTGTGCTCCCATGGATAACTTTATTTCAGTAAAATTGAAACAAAATATAAAAATCAACAATTTCACCTAAGAACTACTTTCTGTCTATGTTAGTCTGTGTGAATTGGCAACTCTTACAGAAAGAGGATAATTAACTGAAAAATGAATCTTTCTATTTTTGTTATAACATGCTATTTTACTTTAAGTTTCAGTATAGTTAACATACAGTGTTATATTAGTTTCAGATGTACAGTGTAGTGATTCAAGAATTTCATACATCACCCACTGCTCATCACGACCAGTGCACTCCTTAATCCCCATCTCCTATTTAACTCATCCACCCATACTCCTCGCCTCTGATAACCATCAGTTCTCTATTTATTAAGAGTCTATTTCTAGGTTTCTCTCTCTCTCCCCGCTTCCTTCTCCCTTTCTCCCTTTGCTCATTTGTTTTGTTTCTTAAATTCCGCATATATATGAAATCATGTGGTATTTGTTTTTCTCTGACTTATTTCTCTTAGCATTATCCGCTCTAGCTCTACCTATATTGTTGCAAATGGCAGAATTTCAGTCATTTTATGCCTGAATAATATTCCATTGTGGATATATAGCATATCTTCTTTACCCGTTCATCAGTCGATAGACACTTGGACTGTTTCCACAGTTTATTGTAAATAATGCTACTATAAATATGGGGGTGCGTGTGTCCTTTTGAATTAGTGTTCTTTTATTTTTGGAGTAAATACCCAGTAGTGTGATTACTGGATCATGGCGTAGTTCTATTTTTAATTTTTTGAGGAACCTCCTTACTGTTTTCCACAGTGGCTGATCAACATTCTGTTGTTGTTGTTTTGTTTTTTTAATTGTGACGTTAGGGGCAACTGGCTGGCTCAGTGGATAGAGCATGTGACTCTTGATATCAGGGTTGTTAGTTCAAGCCCTGCATTGGGTGTAGAGATTACTTAAAAATAAAATTTTTAGAAAAAAATTTTTTTAATTGTGACATTGTTTTACCAACACCCAAGTGATGTTTTTCTCTTTGCAAAAGCATCTAACCTGTATGGACTCCAGGGATCCTTCCTTTGGACAAAATGGTTCTCCTAGAATTTTACCCATCACCTCTCATGAAGTAAATAATTCACTCACATCACAGACTATACCAGGGGCCCTGACTCAGACACAGACTCTTTCTACAGAACAGTTTCATCTAGTGGACCAAAATGGGCAACCTATTCAATATGAACTTCAGTCATTGGGGGATTCTAATGAACAAATGGTGAGTGCATTTTATAAATAACCAGTTTTATGCGATTTAGCAAATGTATTAACCTTACTAGATAACCTTAATTTCTTGAAGCTGTTGACTTCCATTGCTTTGAAAATGCTGTTTCCATTTGTTTTTAAGTTACGTGAAGATTTTAAGATTTCCTTTTAGAACTAATAGTATGTTAAACCAGTACTTCCCAGCCACTGTGTCTAGGCACACTGTCACTTTGAGATCAGTTGGAAATGTGTCATAACCCATAACTAGTACCAGAGTTTACGTGTAACATATTTATTTTTGTATATACGTTTGAACTCAAGGTTTATTGCTTTATCCACATCTCAGTCACTGACTTGCACGCCACATGCTAGTATGCTTTCTTGAAGCAAAAGAAAGCTATGCAAATACCAGTGGTATACTGACAATTAGACATACCTTTCCTAATGGGTAGATTTGTGTGTCATGTATAAAGGTTAAACAATGTATAAAGGTGAAACAATGTATAAAGATGAAAATGCTGCTTTAAACTGTTAGCTAAAGTATTTATGACTAAGTTTATAGTTTGAGTAGAAGAAATAAAAGATGGTTTGATTGAAATAAAGAGAATTACTGAGCAAAACTTTTCAGTTGCTCTCTGATTAATAAGAATATCCTGGCATTAGTAATAATATGAAGAATAATGTATTTCTTGTTTACCTATATTTTAAAAATTATCTAAAATGGAGATTTATTAATTTCATAATAAAAATTATTTTACAAATTGTAAATTCATTTATAAATTATACCACAGGTGAGCAACCATTTTACCTAAAATTAATCCCTGTTTTGATTCTAGTCTGGAGCATTCTAGAGTTATTCTATGTTCTATTGTATGAAGGGCTATCATTTTACACACATGGTAGTTGCGTTAAACACGTTAAAGTCACTGTTTGAGTCTAAAAAATGTTCTCATTCTCTTTGTAGTTGTATTAAACTGTACAAAGTGATCATAAAGCTGATTTTACATTGTTTGTGGTAGGAGATGATAGGGGTAGGAGAGAGTTATCTGAAGCTATGAAATAGGAAACCTATAGCATGAAGTGTGGAAATAAATGTAAGACACGTAGAGTATAAGGAACCAAAGATCAGAAAGTGGTGATGTTTTGGGAAACTCAGTGGAGCTTTTGGGGGCTTTATTTTAAATAGACTTTATTTTTTAGAGCAGTTTTGGGTTCAAAATAAAACTTAGCAGAAGGTACAGAGATTTCTCATAAAGCTCCTGCCCCTACACACACATACTCTTCCCCATTTTCAACATCCTCCACCAAGTGGAGCTTTTTAAAATAAATGACTTTTTAAATATGATTTTTTAAAAGTAAAAGTTATCAAGGAACTGGTAAAGGTTCTTTAGTGGGTGAATCTGCAACACATGAGGAGGTTTTCAAGTGAAGCAGGGATGGTATTTTGGATTTATTAGGAATACTGTATAGTACACAAAGAACCCAGTAAATATGACTACTTATTAGCCAAAGTTTTCTGATAATATTCATGATTTGCCTCAAACAGAATATATTGCAACAGATGACTTTTCAAAACTGTTTTGTTTTCACAGCAAAGATTAAAGATAATTAACTTTTTTAAAAACAGGAAAAGTAATATTATCATTATCAAATTACATGAATTGAAAATAGTTTTTTTAAATTTTTTTAATGTTTTTTATTTATTTCTGAGAGAGAGAGAGAGACAGCGTGAGCAGGGGAAGGTGAGAAAGAGAAGAAGACACAGAATCCGAAGCATGCTCCAGGCTCTGAGCTGGCTGTCAGCACAGAGCCCAATGCAGGGCTCGAACCCGCGAACCGTGAGATCATGACCTGAGCTGAAGTCGGACGCTTAACCGACTGAGCCACCCAGGCGCCCCTGAAAATAGTTTTTTAGCTATCAGGGAGAATAAGCTAAGAGAAAATGGAGGAGACTCTACCATGCCTAGGAAATAGATTTTCAAAATTAAGAAGATATTCCACAGATCATTTTTTTAAGTTTATTTATTTTGAGAGAGAGCAGGTGCATAGGAAGGACAGAGAAAGAGAGGGCGAGAGAGAATCCCAAGCAGGCTTCACATGGTCAGCACAGAGCATTATGTGGGGTTCAAACTCAACAAACTGTGAGATCATGATCTGAACTGAAATCAAGAGTCAGACACTTAACTAACTGAACCACCCAGGTGCCCCCCACAGATCATTTCAATTATGATATTTTCATATGATTGAATAAATTATATGTTTTATTTGGATTTAGTAATAACCACAGCACTATTCTTTTGTAAGAATAAATGAAATATTTTTCACAAATATTAATCTCATTTAAGGAGAAGAGAATTTATTTTTAAAATAACATATACTTTATTTTACTTTATTTTGTTTTTAAAAGCTTATTTTGGGAAGGACAGAGAGAGCAACCATGGGAGTGGCAGAAAGAGGGGAGGAGTGGGAGAATCCCAAGTAGCTCTGCACTGTCAGCATGGACCCCATGTGGGGCTTGAATCCATAAGATCATGAGATCAGGACCTTAGCTGAAATCAAGAGTTGGACGCTTAACCAACTGAGCCACCCAGGCTCCCTAAGGGGAAAACAATTTAAAACCATGTTATTACTGTTGCCTTTTAAAGTCCAGCTGTGTTTTTTGTATTGTTTATGCCCTTTTTTTTTTTTTTAGGTTAAGTAACATCAAATAATGGGAAGCGGTACAGAGTAGTTGTTGGAATTTGGGTCTGAATTTCAACTCACCACTATGTAACTTTGTGCTATCTTGCATGAGCTGTATAACCTCTTGTGACAGTTTCCTCAAGTATAATGTATATACTTCATATACATGTGATAAGGATTAAATATGGTAAGGCATGTAAAGTCCTGCCATTTAGTATGCTCTCAACAAATGTAAAGCAATTATCATCATCAGAATTTACAATTGCTTTTTCATAATAAATTGATAAGAGGTATCACTAGATATTTTTATCTCAAGAAACTTGATAAACATTAGGGGAGGGAAACAATTACTACTCTTAATTTCTGGGAAATGGTTATGATTATATTTAAAGCATTCTACCTTTTGAAGTTTGTTTTCCAATTTAATTTTTTTCAAATTAAAATTGTTTCAAATGAACCTCTTAAAATTAGAACTACAGTCTCAGGCAACAGCAGTGTTTTCAGGTTTTACATTGCAAAAAGGCATTTTTGGAAAGTGGGTTGGAATGATTACAGAGGGTTACTTGTACTAGGGAGAACTGAGGCTAAGGGACTTTGGGTATAACACTGTGTCAATAGAAGAGTAGTATGTTAGATAATAAAGTTTACAGGGTGTCCAAAGTCTGGAAATATAGGATAAACTTATTTTCAAATAATACATTAGTTTTATTTTCAAGTGATAGGCGTAAAGTGTTTTTCTTCAGCTTCAGACACCCTTTTGGTTGACAGACCTCTAAATTTGAGGCAATGGATTCGATTGTTAAACTGAAGGAAAAAAAGAATAAACCTATGATTTTTCCTATATTTTCAGATTTTTTGGGGCATTCTATGGTATTCCTCATGGGCCATGACAGGATATATATAAATTCAGAGAAATAAAAATAAATTCTGTTTAGGGGTGCCTGGGTGGCTCAGCTGGTTGAGTGTCCGACTTTGGCTCAGGTCATTATCTCACGGCTTGTGAGTTCGAGTCCCATGTCGGGCTCAGTGCTAACAACTTGGAGCCTAATTCTGTATCTCCCTTTCTCTCTGCCCCTCCCCCCACTCACCACTCTGTGTGCATGTGTGTGTGTGTTCAAAAATAAACATTAAAAAAATTAAAAGTAAATAAGTTCTGTTTAATTAGACATCTAACAAGGTACTGTTTTTACATGTGAGAAATGATTACCACACAAATAATTCAAATGCATAGGGATATGATACAGTAAGTGGAAAAAAGTAAATATATTAAGTCCAGTCAGAGCCTTGTTCACATTACTAAATAATTAGACCTCATCCATGTGTAATAATTAAGAGCATAGGTGGTTAAGATCATAGGACATATGGCCAAATTGCCGGTTTCGAATCCTAGCTTTACCACTTATCAGTTGTAAGACTTTGGAAAAAAATTTTTGTGTACCTCGGTGTTTTCATCTACAAAATGAGGGAAATAGTATCCACCATAGAGGTAGGCATGTCTTTAATAATTTAAGTAATAATTCATTCAAATCATTGCTGGCTTATGCATTTGATTTTTTTTTTAATGCCTCCAAGATGATCGTTCCCAGCCCATCAGAAAATGGACAGGTGCTGCGTGTAATTCCATCTAACCAGACAGGAATGGCACAAGTGATTATTCCTCAGGGGCAGCTTGTGGATGTGAATAGTCCTCGAGGTGAGTAATCTTGGGATATAGGGGATTGGAGAATGTTTTAAAGGACAAATGCATATTCCAGAAAATCACCTCATGAAAGTTAGTGCTAAAATTGGTCTCTTTGAGTAAGATTTTGAACTGAATAATTAGAAAAAGTCTCTTAGCCCAAATAAATTTCAAGTTCATTTTTCAACCCCTGTCTAGGTTAGCTGTCTATTTCATTTTGGAATTCTATGAAGCTGGTTGACTCTTGCTTCCTCCCAAATGACCAGTGAGCATAAAATAAATACTTCTTAATTATAATAACAGTAATAATAACAGCAACAATAACAAGAATATAGTGCTAATAGCTATTGAGAAATTTTTACTTTTGTATTTTTATTGGTACTTTTGTTAGCCACGTGACTCATTACTCTTTTGTTTAACTATTCTTTTCATCCTCTTTGCTGTTTCCCTCTTTGTTCCTTCAAAAAGGAAAGTTGTGCTCCCCATTTTTAAAATTCTTTCTTTACCTGTTTGATAATATCCCTGTTAGTTCTCATCCTATGCTTCCCTTCCTTTTTTATCTTTTCTAACACCATAGCTACACTGTTGCATTGTTCATTCATGGCTAATGATTTAGAGTAGATATTTTTACCTTAGTGTTATGATTCTTTGTCTCTGTTAACAGTTAAAACTAAAAGAAAAAAAAGTTTGCAGAAAAAAATAAACATGGCATAGAAATGAAAGAGTTTTACATTTTCCCATTACATTGTGAAACAGTTAACATAACAATCCTACCACTTTTATATCCTAGCTATTCAATTTAAGCTTCAAAAATTTAATTACACAATTTCTGTAGTCAGTATTATAATTTGAAACTAAACAAGTTTATTAGAGAAATTATCAAAACAGCATTGTAAGTTTTGACATCTTTATCTTTAGAGCATATCTTGCTTTTCCTATTTCAAGTGTATGAATTCTAATGAGTTACCTTTTCATAGTCTTATTCAAGATATTGATGTTGCTTTGTTCTTGTTACTGCTGTTAAGATGTCTCTGAAGAGAAACCCAGTGACAGAAACTTGGCAACCGTAAGAATGGATCTTCTAGCGGACAATACTAGTAATTATACTCTTCATCCACAACCATCCCTCACATTGCCCAAAAAGACTGTGGCCAGGTGAGTCAGTGGAAGAGAGAAGTTTATCTTTTGAAATCATCTGGAAATCTTTTTTTTTAATTATCACATCTAAAGCTGGCTGGCTATAGAAAAGATCAGAAGTTCAGGAAATAGAATAAACATTAATCAAATTGTCAGATATCTTTAATTATTTTAATGACATCTTGGGAACAAGGAGGCTTTCCTAGAAGCTATAACATCCTACTTTACTCAGTGATACTTCCCCATTTTCTTTTGAAGCAATCTGAAAACATCTGTCACAATAGGGCTTTTAGAATAAAGAAAAAAAATGAATAAAGAAATATCCATTCGACTTCCTGAAATTTTTAATGGTTTATCATCTCTTATGCATTTAATTCCTCTGTGGTAAAGTGTTTAAATGTTTTTTATTAATATATCTATTTCAGCTTTTATTTTTTGCCTTAACATAATAATAATTTAGGGAAATGCAGACATAGGTTTTGTATTATTTATATTCTTTTAACTCTTTTGAAAATACTTAAAATTAACACAATATTTTTGGCATTAATCTTAGAACTTGACATAATATTACGTTAACTCTTAACAAATCACCTGAAAATGATTTGTTTCATTCATTTTTTGTAAGTGAAAAAAATTTATATAATGAGAAGACTGCAAAGTAAGCTTTGAGGGAGATATATAAAACACCTAAATTTGTTGGGACTACAGATATTTGGAAGAAAAAACTTAGGCCTTTGCTTTAGCAGCTAATGAAGTGGTAACATTTATTTTATTTTATTTTTTTGAAGTGGTAACATTTAAAGAAAATTATATTGAATATGCCCACCAACTCTATCATTATTATTACAATTTCTTTTTTTTAAGATTTTATGTATGTATGTATGTATGTAAGTAAGCAAGCAAGCTCTGCACCCAACATGGGGCTCAAACTCATGACCCTGAGATCAAGAGTCACATGTTCTACCAACTAAGCCAGCCAGGTGCTCCTACTATTACAATTTTTTAAATTTTTTTTAAAGTTTATCCATTTATTTTGAGAGAGTGTGGATGAGCAGGGGAGGGGCAGAGAGAGAATCCCAAGCGGATTCATCTGCAGAGCCAGATGATTCAGGGCTTGAACCCATGAGCTGCATGATCATGACCCGAGGAGAAATCGAGTTTGACACCCAACTGACTGAGCCACCCAGGCACCCCTACAATTTCTTATTGATGACCTCAATATATTGTCTTTAACAATGGCTAATGGGATAAAGAAGTTGAATGTCATGTGTGTGTTTGTGTGAATGTAACCTGTAATATGTATTTATATATATATTCCTTCCTTTTCCCAGAATGCTTGAAGAACCATTTCTGGCTCCACTCCAGCCACTTTCTTCTAATACACCTATGTGGGCCTGCCGTCTTAGGAGCTGTGAGGTGAGTTAGAAATATTCCTTACCTAGATTCACTAAATTGATTGTAATGCATCCCCAAATGTCCACTTTTGAGTACAAATAATATTTGTTCTGTAATTTTTTGTTGATGTTTATGCTAACTCTGGTCTCATCTATGCTTTTATTCCTTAGAGTTTTTAAGCTCTGTTAAAGCAGAGATCATACAAATCCCTTCATGCTTCTCTATCATTTCTTCTCTTGCAACTCTTTTCCTTCGTCTTCCATGAAACTTCACTATCATGTTTCTCTACTTTTTATCTTTTGACAATCCCTTCTCTTTCTTTGCTTGCACTTATTTCTTTTCATATTCTCAATGGAAATTCTTTAAGTTAAACTGTTTGACTTTATCTACACTTTATCCTTTGGACTGCTGATCAACTTTGTTAATTTTCAAATCTCACTTTTAGAAAAATGATTTCCAAATCTGTATCATTGGTCCTTTAATTGTGGCCTTGCTCTTGTCTCAGATCTGCAGCTACTTACTTGAAGCTTTGCTTGAATTTCACCTCGAATTCACCATATGCTAAACAGAAATTACCATATTACAACTAGTTGTACTTCCTAAATCCCTTGTCTGTGTAATGACAAATACCATTTCCTTAGACATTCCAGCACAGTGTTTTAGACTAATTTCTTTCTTTCCCATATTCAAGTAATCACTTGACTCTAATAGTTTTTCCTTTAAAATCTCTCTCTTCTTTTTGTGGGGCGTTGGGTCTGCCTTTTCCACAGAACTTTGTTACCTTGGACTCAGTTGCAGTAACAGCCTTCCCTCTAAGCTCTTTGACTCTCTCCCTCTAAGCTCATTTCTGGTCCCTACTGTCTAGTTTTCTATAACTACTTGTCTTTAAATATTGCTTTCAATATTCTTTCTTACTGCCCGACAGGTTTAGTGTTACTTTTTCCATATCATTTACCACTCTATATAGCTTTTAAGGTCTTTCGTTATCTGATACTACCTTATCTTGTCCTGTTTTATTTACTACTTTTCTCTAACTCATCTTTTATTCTTGTTAGCCTATTCTTCCTACTTTGTACAAACACTTCAGAATCTTCTTTTACCTCTGCCTTCATTCATCTTTATTTCCATTTCCTAATATGTTTTCTTCTGTTTACCTTTCTAACCATTCTTCAAATCCCACTGCAAGCTATATATATGTTTTCTGTAAATAATCTAATTTATTATTTTAACTTAGATTATTTTAGCTGATTATTTTAGCTTTTATCTATTTATTTATCTCTTTTAATTCTTTGGTATTTATTATCATTACCATTTGTTTTTTTATCCTTTTTTTAAGTTTATTTAGAGCACGAACAGGGGAGTGACAGGAGGTGGAGGGAGAGCATCCCAAGCAGGCTCTACATAGTCAGCACAGAGCCCAATGTGGGGCTTGATCTCACAAACCATGAGATCTTGACCTGAGCCAAAATCAAGATTGGATGTTCAACCAACTAACTAAGCCACCCAGGCATCCCAAGAAAATTTCTTTTAAAAAAAAAAAAATTTAATGTTTATTTTATTTTTGAGAGAGAAAGACAGATTGTGAGTGGGGGAGGGGCAGAGAGATAGAGGGATACACAGAATCTGAAGCAGGCTCCTGTCTCCGAGCTGTCAGCACAGAGCCCAATGCAGTGCTCAAACTTATGAACCTCAAACTCATGACCTGAGCCAAAGAGTACTGCTTAACTGACTGAGCCACTCAGGCACCCCATCCTGAAAAAATTTTGTTTTTAATTTTAATGTTTATTTATTATGGAGAGGCAAAGAGCAACCATGGGAGGGAAAGAGACAGAAGGAGACATAGAATCTGAAGCAGGCTCTAGACACTGAGCTGTCAGCACGGAGCCCAATGTGGGGCTCAAACTCATGAACTGTGAGATCATGACCTGAACCAAAGTTGGACGCTTAACTGACTGAGCCACCCAGGCACCCCCTGAAAAATTTAAAAAAAAATTTTTTTAACATTTATTTATTTGAGAGAGAGAGAAAAAATGAGAGAGAGCGAGCGAGCGTGAGTCGGGGAAGGGCACAGAGAGAGGGAGACATAGAATCTGAAGCAGGCTCCAGGCTCTGATCTGTCAGCACAGAGTCCGAATGGGGCTTGAACTCACAAACCATGAGATCATGACCTGAGCTGAAGTCGGACGCTTAACTGACAGAGCCACCCAGGTGCCCCACCAAATTTCTAATAATCAAGTGTAATGATGTGATGTATTGCATTGATTAGGACTTGTTTACTATTGTTGCTTTTCTAAGTCATATATATGTTAGTGTATATGTATAGATGGATAGATAGATTTGTTTTTCCCCTCACGCTTTTTGTTACTCATAGTTTTTCACTGGTCTCTAAAAGTAACTATTATTGTTGTTTGATGAGGGTTTTTAAAATCATTATTATACACTTTACAGAATGCTATAAAGATTAAAGCATTAGCAATTATGTGGTCAAATCAAATCATGTTTTGTAACCATAATGCATTGCATGTGGCTTTTCTAGTGTCATACATCTTATAAGAAACTTAAAACTGCCCAACAGAATGTTTTTCTATGGGTATTTATTAGATTTCACCAAAATGTAGTGTTAGATAAATTTCAAAACTGTATTAAACTTTTATCTTCTGATAAAGCCTGGTTATATTGTACTAATGCTGAATTTTTCCTTTTTTTTTTGACAACATTGTGAAAATTTTATTCATTTTATTTGTTTCAAAAAATGTCATAGCTGGACTTTATGTTTCTACTTTTATTGGTAGTCCATATTTTGGTAAAGATATATCTAGACTAGAAAAAACTTTGTAAGCCTATACATTTTATTATTTTTAGGGGAAATTGGAGATAATGTATTGCTTGGCATTAGATGATCTCTTCTTATTTTGGCCCAAAGTACACCCACAGCAGTATTTTGATAATTTCACCTTGTTAAATATACTCCTGTAGGGTGAAATAGGTAGTCTAATACAGTAACATGATTCCTAGTCCCATATATCTGCTCTTATTCCTTCTATTTTTTTGTCACATTAAAACATAATTGAAGTATTTTTATTTTATGTACCATGAGTTGACATTAAGGTAGGTTATCTTGGATATCTGCAGTTAAGGTAGGTATCTTGGATGACCCATTCAAGGAAGTGTAAGTAATCCAACTTAATGAAGCCTACATCCTTCACATTCTGACAGAAACACTGGTGGCACATGTTGAGGCTGTATTTCCAGATCAGACCACACAGGTTTGAGCTGATGCAGCAAAAACAAGAACCCTGGCCAAATTTCCTTGATGGTTCCAGTAGAGCTGCTGGTAGCCCAGCTTGCTCTCTCGGGTGCAACGAGGCAAAAGGCTGCTCTTATTCCCTTTAATGAGGAAATAAATATCGTGGAGACAGTTTCTAGGTCTTCATGCATTTTAGTGTAACAGATCACAGTTAACAGACTTCTCTACTGGTATAGAACAGACTTCTACTTTTGTTAAGGGATACTCTGATGTTTGTAAGCGAATAGTATGAGTTTATTTACATGATTTACTTAACCTTCCTTGTTTTAGGAAGAATGGAGGCAGCCTACAAAAATACATAAATATATTAGCAAGGTGGAAATTAAAAGTGGAAACTAAAGAATAAAAAAACAAGAATGTAACCAACCATAAATTGGAAGTAAGGAATGTATATCTTAATGAACTATACATACACACAAACATACAAACATGCATATATATGTGCGTGCACACACACACCCTTGTCTATAATCTAAGTATCTACATTTCAAAAATGGGAAACCCAGTTAGTTACTAAATTCTGTGTCCATTAGATAAAAGTATTTAAGTTAATTTCCATAAAATAAAACCATTAACTACTTTTGGTTCTAAGTTCAGACAGAATTTTCTCTGAGAAAAAGGTCTTCATGAAAAGAATCTTGATATAATGAGTAAATTCTTTGATATCATTTCAATATGGGAGATACAGCACAATTTTCATAGGTTTTTAAAAAGATTAATGTCATGACAAAATTAATTTCAATAAAAGAATCTCCACAAGGAGCCACTACTTTATGGCTAGTTTGTGCTGATCTGGTTGGTTCCAGAGGCAGAATTTTAAATATATGGAAGAATGGATACATAATGTATTCTTCAAGGTGTCCTCCGTATTATGTCTCACAAACAAAATTTTGATACTGATGGGATGGCCATGAGTTTGACAGTATATTCTCTAACAAGTACTTGGAGAATACCTATTTGATAACGCTGGTTGAAATCAGATCAGATATACTAGTTGTAATAGACCATTGATCTGAGGGGAGAATGACATTCTCTTTTAAAAACTGATGAGTCTTTTATCTTGGAAAACCACTTAATTACATTTTTGGTACAGTGAAACATATTTACTAATAATTTTGTTTTTTAATTTCTATAACATGCAGAAAATTGGAGATTCTTACCGTGGCTACTGTGTAAGTGAGACTGAATTAGAAAGTGTCCTAACATTTCACAAGCAGCAGACTCAGAGTGTTTGGGGGACCCGCCAATCTCCAAGCCCAGCCAAGCCGGCTACACGCTTGATGTGGAAATCTCAGTATGTTCCATATGATGGAATTCCATTTGTCAATGCAGGTACCTTTTAAAATAATTTTTTTTTTTAAGGTTCAGCATACCCATGATACACTGTGAAAATGTGGTTTTCCTAAAAATTTTCTACCAAAATTTTCATTTTGGTGGATGACAGCTGAATGTTATTTGATGAAAATACATATTAAACTAAAAAGAAAACTTAAATATAACCAATTATTTTATTATAAAATTGTATTATATTAGAATAAATAATGCTTTCTTTAGATCTATTGATAAATAGAAAATAAAAATATTAATATAGCAATTTTATTATTTTAAATATGTGTCTCTGTTGGATTATTTTTTTTATCCAATTCACATGTTTTCTTCTTTTCTCTTGATTTGTCTTATGGGACAAATTTGTGTCCATTTTATATAGCTTATAACTCTGGACTTACCATATAGAATTTGTATGCAATCTCGAGTTATTAAACAGAATTCTAAGATTAGGATTTTCAAGTATCAGATGTGTTACATATGGTATTCTCAAATACCAGGCTAATGTGTGTTAAAGTGGTAGAGTTATTTTTTTAAGATTTTCAAGTAATCTTTACACCCAATGTAGGGCTTCTACTTACAACCCCAAGATTAAAAGTCACACGCTCTACCAACTGAGCCAGCCAGGTACCCCTAAAGTGGTAGGGTTTCAAACAATTCCCAGAGATTCACCCTAGGACTAGTCAAACTCCAAAGAACATAAAAATAAGTGATTTATTTCAGGACTATGGGAATATGGATTCAGCTGAAGGAGTTGCAGTCTCATCCTGGACTTCTGAGGGTAAAAAAAGATACTTAGAAGAAGATGAGATAAATGTAACCTCTTCTGCCCAGTTTCATCACTATCTTGTAAAAGAAATGCAACATTTCCCCCCCTCCCTGGTTCTTATTCCTAGTCCACTTATCCCTGTTAACTCTCCACAGGCATCCACTACATAAATTTGGTGTGTATCTTTCCAGTCTATATTTGTATACTTTGCATACATGTTCATCTTTATAATAATATATTTTATTTTAAATATTTTTAAATATTCATAAATAGTAAACTATAGA
>NW_027533263.1:2897443-3006448 GCF_008692635.1 Crocuta crocuta
TAGACATTCTTATGTAAATCTTCATTCACACTTATTTCTTTTTTTTACCCTTATTTCTTGAAATCTGTCCATATCGATACTTACAGAACTTAATTTAACTATTACATAACATTCCAGCATATGATCAGTAATATCAAAAATAATACCACTAATGATCATTTAGGATTTTTCTAACTTTTCAGTATTACAAAGAATGCTGTAGTCAAATCATGACAATATACATTTTCTGTTGAGAAGATGTAAATAAGTTAATAGTGTATGATTTAAAGTGGAATTGCTGAGTTAGTTGTAAAGTATGCCCATTTCATCTTTATAAGATGCTCTCTAAAGTGGTTGTACAGGTCTAAGTCTCTTCTCTAAAATCTTTTGGCCACATGTATTTCAGAATTTTTGGAATGTTATATAATATTACAGAATAGTCATAACAAGTATTCTGTAGACACTATCACATAATCAAACACAGTAATACTTTATGGATAGTCACACTAGGAGGGATAAACAAAGAATATAAATAGCTTCATAAAATTCAAGTCAGGTTTTGTAGTCAAATGAGTTCCAAAAAATTTTGTCTTCTGAACTTTTTCTATAGGGAATGACGACTTGTACCAATTTTTACTTGTTTCAACAGTGTATGAAAATTTCCCTTTCTTTCATTCACTTTATGATTTAGCATTGTGGACTTTAAAAATCTTTATATTCTGGAAGATATATATGTATGTATATGTGTATATATACATATCTATCTGTGTGTGTACACACACACACACACACCCCCCATACACATATTTCAAAGTAAAGGTAATAATATATGAAATTCCATGATTCCATGTATTCATCATTCGGCTTCAACAACTCTTAGCATGCAATCAGTCTTGTCTCATGTATATCCCTACCCATTTCTTCATTCCTACCTCCAAGATGATTTTCCAGCAAATTCCAGATATCCCATTGTTTTATGTGTAATTACCAAAGTATATATCATATACTGAAGTATATATCTCTAAAAGATAAGGACTCTTTTTATACATGCATATGTTAAATGACAGTTACATTATTATACTTTAAAAGAATTAACAGTAATTTCTTATTGTCATAAAATGTCCAAAGTTCACATTTTTTTACTTATCTAAGAATTCCTTTTCCATAAGTTTGTTCAAATTCACATCGAGAGTTCACAGATCACATTTGGTTAATTTACCTCTTAAATTTCTTCATCTAAAAATTTCTCTTCTCTTTTCCCCCAGGTAGTTTGTCCTGTAGAGTTTGCCATATTCTGAGTTTTGCTGATTCCCATCTCTGTGATGTAGTTTAGCATTTAAAAAAAAATCTCTATTTCCAGTGAACTGTAGATCTAGAGGCTTGATTAAATGAGGGTTTAATCTCCATTATTGTATAAGAATACTTCATTGGTGTGCCGTCTACATCTTATTGCTACCTATGTGCAGTACCTTTTCGTGATGTTAAGATTGGTCAGTGGGTTCAGTATAGAGTATTGTCAAAATTTGTTTTTGCCAATCCAAAGGGTATGAAATGGTATTTTACTATTGCTTTAATTTACATTTCCGTATTTAGTAATAAAGTCAAACATCTTTTTTTTTCTTTCTGAATTACTTTTCATAGTCTTTGCCCCATTTTTCGGTTTGGTTCTTTATTTTTAAAAATTATTTGTGGTTCTTTATATTCTGCATATTCTTTGTTACATGTTTTTTAAACATTTTTACCTATTTATGGTGTCTTTTTTTTTTTTTTTAAATGTTTTATTCACTTCTGAGAGAGAGACAGAGACAGCATAAGCAGGGAGGGTCAGAGAGAGAGGGAGACGCAGAATCTGAAGACAGGCTCTAGGCTCTGAGCTAGCCAGAAGCACAGAGCCTGATGCGGGGCTCATACCCATGAACCATGAGGTCATGACCTGAGCCAAAGTGGGATGCGTAACCAACTGAGCCACCCAGGGGCCCCTTATGGTGTCTTTTAAATTAAAATTTTTTTATTTAAATTTAAAATGTTAAAGTTTAAAATTTTCATGTCAGCTTTATCAACATTTTTATTTATGACTGGTGTTTTTTATATTTGAAAAGTTTGCTGTGCTCTGCTATATTCTATATAGATTGGATATTTGACTTAAATTAGTCACAAACTTTATAGTTTTCACATCCACTTATTTGTATTCTTTTGCTATGTAACAAATTACCCAAAACCTGATGGCTGAAAACAACAAATATTTATCTCATTGTTCCTATGGGTCAGGAATCCAAGAGTGGCTTAGCAAGATAGTTTTGCTCAGGTTCTGTCACAAGACTGCTATTAAGGTGTTGGTTGGAGCTGCAGTCATCTTACCGCTTGGCTGGGCAGGGTGCTTCCAAGCTCACTCATGTTGCTTTTTCGTTGCCACCTGGGGGCTCTCCACAGAGCTGCCTCACCACAGACAGCTGACTGGCACAGAGAGAGCAATCCAAGCAAGAGCAAGAGAGTACCCAGGATGGAAATCACAGTCTTTTTATAACCTAGTATCAAAAATAGCATCTTGTCACTTCTGCCATATTCATTAGAAGTAAGTTAATAAGTCTAGCCCATGCTCAAGGGGAGGGAATTACACAAGGACGTGAGTACTAGGGAGACGGGGATCATTGGGGGTCATCTTACAGGCTGGTTATTACATTATTGTAGTCCCCCCTTATCCGCAGCTTCACTTTTCCAAGATTTCAGTTGCCTGTTCTCAACCTCAGTCTGGAAGCAGATGATCCTCCTGACGTTTTGTCAGAAGGTCAGTAGTAGCCTAATGCTACATCACAATGCCTACGTCATTCACCTCACTTCATCTCATCACATATGCATTTTATCATCTCACATCATCACAGGAAGAAGGGTGAGTACAGTACAATAAAATATTTTGAGAGAGACCCCATTCATATAACTTTTATGACAGTATATTATAATTGTTCTATTTTATTAACTATTGTAGTTAATCTCTTACTGTGCCTTGAGTTATTAATTAAACTTTATCATAGGCATATACATATAGGAAAAAACATAGTTTATATAGGATTTAGTACAGTCTATCATTTCAGGCATTCACTGTGGGTCTTGGAACATATCCCCCGCAGATAATGGGGGACTACTGTATTCTAATAGTACAAATAAAAATAAGGAAATAAATAGTTATACAATGAAATAAAACTTTAAATGACAGTATTTACTACCAAATGTACCTTTTGCTAATTTCTACTTATAAGGTGGCAAATTTTATTACTAAAAATTATATGTATGTAAATATCAGTTAACATTCAGTAAATGTGGTATTATCAAATTTCTTTACCATAATGTATAGTAGGTAAGTTATAATAAACTTTTTAATTTATATGTTTGTACATCTTAGTAAGACGTACTGATGTTTTCTTTCCTCAAGGTTGCATAATTGAAAGTATAAATTTTGACATTGCCACCACTGAGTTATTTTTATTTTAGTGTCCAGAACAGATGGATACTTGAATTAATATCAATAGTTGGTTTTGGCCTACAGGGAGTAGAGCCGTGGTAATGGAGTGTCAGTATGGGCCAAGGAGAAAAGGTTTCCAGTTAAAAAAAATCAATGAACAGGAAAGCAGGTCTTGTCAGCTCTACAAAGCCACTTGTCCAGCCCGGTAAGCTTTATTTTCTTTTTATTTCCTTTTTTTAAATATTTAATTTTTGATAGATAATATGCACATTTCTATTAAGTTTAAACAGTGCCAAAAAGTATACAGTGAAATCTAAGTTTCCTTTTACACCTACTCTTTATGTCTCTTTTTAAGGCAACAGCTCTTAACAGTTTAAGTAACCCTGCAAAGATACTCTGTATATATGCATACATATATATCATCCTTTATACTCAAAGTGTTGAAATCTCAGTAAAACTTATTAAATTTTCTTTCCTTAGGCAGTAGTGTACCTTTTTTGCTACTGTGAATTCACATTGCTTTATTTCCATTCTGAATGCCTATTATGGTTATTTATTGCACAACTGTTTTGCTTCATACTAGTGCCAATGCAATGACATGTACTACTTTATGTTTTGTTATTTCATTCCCATTGTATCTCAAAGCTGCCTTCTTATCTGTACATAAAAAGAACGGATTCCTTTCTTTTATTTATTTTAAAAATTGAAATATAACTGACATATAACATTGTTATTTTCATGATTCCTTTAGTAGCCATACAATTTATTACATTTATAGATGAATTGTCATTTACAAAATTAGTCCCCTGATGATAGACATGTAGAGTCTGAAAAGTATTCTATATTATTATATATCAAACTGCAGTTAATAACGTTATACCTGTTTGTATTCTTGTGCAAGAATACCAGTAGAATGAATTTCTTGAAATGAAATTGCTAGGGTAAAGGTTATATTCTTTTAAATGTTGACAGGTATTGTAAAGAAAGTTGTTCTTTAGAGAAATTTTACCAATTAACATTCATACCAGTAATGTACGAGATCAACACAGTACATTTTAAATAGAATAGGACTACAGATTGGCCATCGCTCTGGGTGAGAATGAAAAGTTTGAAGCAATAAAAGATGTTTATAATGTTCTTTTCTAATATTCCTTTTTCAGACATTGAAAATTTTAAATTATCAAATAAAATAAATTTTTGAAAGATAACATACAAAATTGGGTTTAGTTGATCTTTGGAACATTTTATTTCATTATCACATCTGATACACAAAATCCACATTCTCAAGAAATCTTTAAAGCCAGTTCAGAAGACTTTTCATGTTTAATCTGATGGTGTTAACTTTAGGCAATATTTAAACCTGACTGTGAAACAAAACTTTCAACTGCTTTTAAATATAAGCAATATGAAATTTCAGGTATAACTTAGGAGAAAATCTCTGTGTGTGAAGAAATAATTTTGTTCTCTATCATTCTACAAGTACTTGTTTAGTATCAACTCCATGCCCAGCAATACACCGGGAAGGAAGGAGACTGAAAGAGTCACAGATTTCACTTAATCTTGAGGAAAGTTAAATATTGTTGGGGTACATCAGGAAACACAAAACTGTGGCAGGCACATGAGTGGCTCACTCAGTTAAGCATCCGACTTCGGCTCAGGTCACAATATCTCATTTTGTGAGTTCTAGCTCCGTGTTGGACTTTGTGCTGACAGCTCAGAGACTGGGGCCCGCAGCCTGTTTTAGATTCTGTCTCTCCCTCTCTCTCTGCCCCTTCCCCATTCACAGTCTGTCCCTCTCTCTCAAAAATAAACAAACATTAAAAAAAAAACCAAATTGTTAGGGCGCCTAAGGGGCTCAGTTGGTTGGGCAGTTGGGCGTCTGGCTTCGGCTCAGGTCAAGACCTCACAGCTTGTGAGTTCGAGCCCCACATCAGGCTCTGTGCTGACAGCTCAGAGCCTGGAGCCTGCTTTGCATTCTGTGTCTCCCTTTCTCTCTGCCTCTCCCCCGTTTACACTCTGTCTCTCTCTCTCAACAATAAATAAAGAAAAACTAAATAAAAAATAGATTTAAAAATATTAAAAAAAAAACTGTTGGAGAATATAATAGTATAGTATATAGTACCAAATGTGTCAACTAGCTAACTCATCAGAGAAGAAATATATCCATGCAAACTCATTAGCAGGAAACAAAATACAACCTAACCTGGATACTGAAGTTCAGATTGAATTTGGGTAGGTAGAGGATTAGAGGGAAGATATTATAGACTAGGAGAATTCTATAAATAAAGATATGGTGTAATTATATTTTTGGTATCAGAGGAGAAGGAACATTGAAATGATAAACTTCATGGAAAAAGTAATTTTACATTTGAAGTACTTGAAAGTAAGATTAGTAAATAAGCTAGAGTCATATGGAAGGCCTTGAATGCTGCCAAGATATTTGTACTTGATTAAAGAGCAGATAAATTCTTCAACAGAGAACTACAAATGTGAACAATTATTATAGCATTGATATATCAAGTGGGTTTAAGGAACAAGGCTCAGAGGCCCAGAAGGAGGCTATTAAAATAATCCAGGCATGAGTTTTTGTTTTATTTTTATGTTTAAGATCTATTTATTATTTATTTTTACAAGTAGCAAAGTCCCTTCATGTTTGTTTCTAGCTTAATATACATGGATATAAGTAGCTGTTAATTTTACCCTGCCTCTCACCCTGACAGAAGGGATAAGAGGAGGTTGTGAGCTAAAAGCAGCCTATTGATGCCAACGTGGTTTCCTCTTTTTTTTTTAAGTTTATTTTTGTTTATTTTTGAGAGAGACAGAGCGTATGCTGGGGAGGGGCAGAGAAAGAGAGATACACAGAATCTGAAGCAGGCTCCAGGCCCTGAGCTCTCAGCATAGACCCTGACATGGGGCTCAAACCCTCAACTGTGAGATCATGACCTGAGCCAAAGTCAGATGCCCAACTGACTGAGCCACCCAGGTGTCCCAGGTGGTTTCTTCTTTAACCTCAGACTTGAACTCTGGCGCTCTAATCAGTCATCCTTTTGCTGATTTCTTTTCAGTTTAAGAAAATCTATGAGTTTGTGAGCATTCTCTGCAGTGTTCAGGTCTACAAAATTCTTCGGAAGTTGGTTACTCAGATAGGGACTGGGTTGAACTATTACTTCACTGTTCGTGCAGCTGAAAGCTGGAGAATCTTGTTCCAGGGCATCTCCTTCACTAAAATCACCTTTTAAGTTTCTCCCAGTTATCAGCTCTTTCCAAGTAAACAGCTGTGAATCAGTTACTTCAAATGAATTCAAATCAGTCAGCCACACTTTCCCACTACTATCTCCACATATATCCAACATAAAGTCTTCCTTTAAGAATTTATATTGTGGGGCACCTGGGTGGCTTAGTCGGTTGAGCGTCCGACTTTCGCTTGGGTCATGATCTCGCGGTTCGTGGGTTCGAGCCCCGCGTCGGGCTCTGTGCTGACTGCCAGCTCAGAGCCTGGAGCCTGTTTCAGTCTGTGACTCCCTCTCTCTCTGACCCTCCCCTGCTCATGCTGTCTCTATCTCTCTCCTAGAAATAAATAAAACATTAAAAAAAAAAATTAAAAAAAAAAAGAATTTATATTGTATTTCTTGAAAATTTTTGTATTCATCTGCAAATCTTTTCCTTTTGTTTAGAAACATGAGCATAGTATTGTGTATAGTCCCTTTGAGAAATACCAGTAGGCTTGTTTTCCTTAACAAAACATAAGAACTTTTGCCCCAGAAAATAATTCACACCACTGTTGAAGAACAAGTTCCTCTTGAACGAGGATCTGGAGAATCATCAGTACAATGAATAAATGGTTGAGTGAAGTCGTGAGTGATGAAACCAGAACTCCTGAACAATGGAAAGTTGTCATTGAGGTTTCACATTTCAGAGAACTGTTCATTGCTATCAAGTTTGCATCCCTTGGGGCACTCCAGTTAAGCTGAGGAAATACACTGCCTCTACCCCCACCCCACCTCACTCTACCGGGAATCGATAGCTTCTTGAACTTTAATAGTAAACTTGGGAAATTCTGGTGCCATAAGCATAGCCATGTTCTATGCTTTTCTACATTTCTTCTGCCTCATCATCACTGGCTGAGAACCTGTTGACGAATTTTCCCTTCCTGAAACCACCAGAATTCCATGATGGAGTCAATAATCCTTCACATTCTGAGGAAGTGGAAGAATGACACACTTGATGGTAAGGCTTCAGAACAGTGGATACCATGCAGAGAAATGACAGTGCAGCACATGCCCCTTTTTCATCCTCCAGCTACTGCTGCTGCCACCACCCAGCCTCTCCCTCTTCTTCCAGCACCCTGCTGGAACTCCCCGGCATGAGTTTTTTATGGCTTCCAGGAGAATTGAGAAGAGGCAAATCCAGAAACAAAAGTTAATATCCATAAATATTCAGATACTTTACTGATATCATGAGTATTGCTAATTTGCTAAGTATTACGTACGGAAATATGGCTTACTTTTCAACATATTCTCTGAATGCTTTCTAATTTAATTTCTCAAAAAACTTTAATGCTTAAACTTTTGCTTGATAAGATTATTTTAAGATTATAATATAATGAAACAAATTCTTTTTCTTATAAAAAGGATTTACATTAAAAAGGTACAGAAGTTTCCTGAATACAGAGTTCCTACAGACCCCAAAATTGACAAGAAAATAATCCGAATGGAGCAGGAAAAAGCCTTTAACATGCTAAAGAAGAACTTGGTAGATGCTGGTGGTGTTCTTAGGTATGACATTTATATCATTCTTTTATTTTACAAATTAATTAGCTCCATTTACAAGAATTTTTCTATAAGAGGAGCTGTAATTATGTTTTCTAATTATTTCATTAAGAAAAGGTTTTTATAAGGAAGATGTTGCACTAGTGATTTCCTTGGTATTAAAACAGTTTGTTGGGGCGCCTGGGTGGCTTAGTCGGTTAAGCGGCCGACTTCGGCTCAGGTCATGATCTCACTGCTCGTGGATTCGAGCCCCATGTCGGCCTCTGTGCTGACAGCTAGCTCAGAGCCTGGAGCCTGTTTTGGATTCTGTGTCTCCCTCTCTCTCTGATCCTCCCCTGTTCACGCTCTCTCTCTCTCTCTCTCTGAAGTAAATCAAAAACATTAAAAAAAAAATAAAAGTTTGTTGCTGTATAAGCCATTGAGTTTATCAGCCAAATGTTTGAATAATGCTGACCAAAGAATTCCATGTACCATATGGAAGTTTTCCCCCAAAATGACAAATACAGGTTTAATAACACATATCATTGTTATTTCATACTTTGTTTCTGACACTTCATTGGAACCGAACTTGCAGTCACCTGTATATGTATATTTTTTACCCATCTTTAATTACCTATAACAACCAGAAATTAATTCTAAGCCCTACATAAAATTCCATTTTATGTTTTTTGTGATTCAGTTTTTACGTAAGAAGAAATATTAGCTTTCTTTCCTTCATATTCAGTCTAGGTGAAGAATTTATAATAATGCAAGGAGATTAAGTGCACAGAATATAGTTTTTGTGTGAACTTTAGAAAAACTTTCAGGTGTATAGAAAATAAGTAGTCAATAATTAGATCATCCAGGTTAGAGAACATTGCATATAATTTTTAAGTAGGCTCCATTTCATGAGGTATCAATCATTGCAAGCACTTTATACAAAAGTATCAATTAAAACAGTATCCTACCAGATCATTTCAGTTTCCTAGCATCTGTTTTTTGGGCACTGAACTGATATATGAAAGACCTGTATTCATCTTCTAGTTGATTCTCTTGCTCTTTGGGGCAATTGGAGATGGAGTGCTGTAGAGGCAGTTTGCTAAGCTCCTGTCAGAGAAGAATCTCCCACTCAGTGCAGTCTTAGTAGGCTCTGTATTATAACCACTCTTTGGAAGGATTATAGGTGGAACACAGAAGTTATAATTTGGGGACAAAATCATAGGAGAATGGGAAAATACACAATTTAAAGTTTAGGGGCGCCTGGTTGGCTCAGTTAGTGTCTGACTTTGGCTCAGGTCATGGTCTTGCAGTTTTTGAGTTTGAGTCCCACATTGGGCTCTGTGCTGACAGCACTTTGGATCTGCTTTCCCCCTCTCTCTCTGCCCCCCCTTGCTTGTTCTCTCTTTCTCAAAATAAATACACACTAAATACACAAATAAATAAAAGATGATGACTTTAAAAGTCTCATTATTTTGAGGTAAAATTTACTTAACATTTTCATATATATTAAAATACCATTTTCATATATATTAAACTACTGTGCCCCTCCTTAACTTGAGGGCCATAGTAAAAGTCTATAAAGGTTTATAAATATTTTGATTTAATTGAGTATAGCATCAACTTAGAAGAGTCAAGCAGAAGACATTTTAAATTTTATTATTTTAAAATTGCTAATTATATTTATTTAATATGAGATTATATAATCTTTTCTTAAAAGATTATTCCTTTTCTTGATGAGTTTTAACATAAGTATGATTTGTGCCTTTGTTTAATAGCATAATTTTAAATATTTCCACTTCTCAGGTGGTATGTACAGTTACCTACAAAACAAGCTCATCAGTATCACGAGTTAGAGACTTCCTGCCTTCCTTTGTCACCTTCCCCTTTCCCTGTGTCTTCTCTTGAAGAAGAGGAAACTGCAATTAGGGATGAAAATTGTGCATTACCCTCACGTCTCCATCCTCAAGTAGCACATAAGATTCAAGAATTAGTGTCACAAGGAATAGAACAAGTGTATGCAGTAAGGAAACAGCTAAGGTATGGTAAAAACAAATTGTTCTTTTACATTTTTCATTTTTGTTTGTTGGTTAAAACAGTACATTTATTGGGGTGCCTGGGTGGCTCAGTCGATTAAGTGTCCAACTCTTGATTGCAGCTCAGGTCATGATCTCACAGTTGTGGAATCAAGCCCTGCGTCAGGCTCTGCACTGAGTATGGAGCCTGGTTAGGATTCTCTCTCTCCCTCTGTCTCTCTGCCCCTCTCCCACATTCATGCATGCATGCATGCTCTCTTTCTCTCTCAAAATAAATAAACATAAAAAAAGTAAAAAAAATAATAATACTCTTATCATAGACATTTTCCAGGATGTATGCTATCAGAGTAGATAAGAAATATAATTTATTCATGTATTAAAATAATCTTATTTATGGACTGATCATTTTGTAGCAGATATTTGGCAAGCCATGAGTAATTATTCAGACTACTCATTTAAAATATTCCATATTCAAAATTAAATAAAATAAAATATTCCATATTCAGATTTAACAAATTGGACTATTTCTAGTACTCTACATGTTCAGAGAAGCTTCTCTAGTAACGAACTATAGAAATGATCCCTGAAAGTATAGTCTTCAAATTGGACTATTTCTGAATAATATATAAATTGAATTATATAATAAATACCTTTAAAAGAAAAAATCTTTGTAGAACCAAAGATTTTAAAACGTAGGCCAAGATACTTATTTAGGCAATTTGAAATGCAGTTAGATTGTATTACAATAAAAGAACATGGATAGTTTTTTTTTTAACTAGAAAGTATTTTATTAACAACAGTCATAAAACAATACTCATTTAAGTATGTGGATAGTTCTTTGATGAAACTTATATGTAGCATGCTGGTCCAATGTTATTGATACTCAGGATACAATAATTATTATTATGTGGCAGTTACTATGTATGTACCAGATATTGTATGCACTTTATATGCACAATCTCATTTATTCCTGCAGCTCTATAAAGTTGGTATATTTATCTCAATCCTGCACATGAGAAAATGGACATTATAAGTAGTTAAATAACTGGCTTAAGAGTTAGAGGCAGAACTGAAATCTAGATCTAATTCTATAACCTGTGCTCTTTACCATGATTTCTGGTATTTTACTGGCCTTCTTCCTCCTAGTTATAGTGTAGTTATAACTAGCTATAGTGTAGTCTGATCTGAACAATACAATGAGTATTTCCTAGGATTATTATTTTTTTTAATAGTTTATTGTCAGATTGGTTCCCATATAACATCCAGTGCTCATCCCCACAAGTGCCCTCCTCCATGCCCATCACCACCCTTCCTCTCTCCCCCACCCCATCGTCTTCAGTTTGTTCTCAGTATTCAAGTCCCTCCCTCTCCCCAACTATTTTTCCCCGTCTTCTCCCCCACAGTCCTCGTTAAGTTCCTCCTAATCCACCTATACGTGCAAACATATGGTATATGTCCTTCTCTGCCTGACTTATTTCACTCAGCATAACACCCTCAAGTTCCATCCACATTGCTACACATGGCCAGATTTCATTCTTTCTCATTGCCATGTAGTATTCCATTGTATAGATAAACCACACCTTCTTGATCCATTCGTGAGTTGATGGACACTTAGGCTCAGTTTCCATGTTTTGGCTATTGTTGAGAGTGCTGCTATGAACATTGGGGTCCATGTGCCCCTATGCATCAGCACTCCTGTCTCCCTTGGGTAAATTCCTAGCAGTGCTATTGCTGGGTCATAGGAGAGTTCTACTGTTAATTTTTTGAGGAACCTTCACACTGTTTTCCAGAGGGGCTGCACCAGTTTACATTCCCACCAACAGTGTAAGAAGGTGCCCGTTTCTCCATATCCTAGGATTATTTCTTAACTAATACATGATTTTCCTATTTAGCAGCTTTCTTAGACATTTTATATTCATTTTCATTGGGGCATTGTTAGAACAGACCCCAAATTTGGTAAAGCCATACATTATTTACAAAACTTGAATCTTAAGAACAGAGGTATAATATATTCTGCAGTATGGTCTACAGAATGTAATGCATGAAGCATATAAATAGTGGACTTTAGCATTTCTTTTATGTATTTGTATACATTTATGTGTCAGTGCTGTCTTCTATTTCTATACTGTCTTTTACCTACTTATAAAATTGGAGCAGATCACATTTCATATAGTAAGTGATGCCTTTTGGCAACAGTGTAACATGATGTAGGCCTAAGCTCTCTTCCTTACTAGCTAGATTTATAGCTGTGGCAAATTATTTAATGTCAGCAGCCCTCAGGTCCCTCATCTTTAAAGTGAGAATGATAATTGCACTTACTTCACAGGATTATAGTAAGCAGTAAAGGAGATCCTTGATGTCAAGTGTTTAGTACATTGCTTGGCATAGTTAGCATTCAAACCATATTATGCCTAAACTGAAAATAGTGATTTATTTAAAAATTCATAAAAATGTCAAAAATATCTCACTCTAAGATATACAGGTATTTAGGAAAATATTACTTTTTTTAATCTGCTTGATTTCTTTGGCTTATTGTATAGAAAAAATTAAAACTGGAAAAATAGAAATTATAAAACAATAAAGCTTCTGCTTTATAGAAGTTTATGCTAAAAAAGAACGTTTTTCTCATTTTATCTGAAGTATATTGCTAGATGATTTATGTTTTCTGTTTTATGCTCTCCACAGAAAATTTGTGGAAAGAGAACTGTTTAAACCTGATGAGGTACCTGAAAGACATAATTTATCCTTTTTTCCAACTGTAAATGATATTAAAAATCACATCCATGAGGTACAGAAATCGTTGAGAAATGGAGATAATGTCTATAACTCAGAGATTATTCCAGCAACGGTATGATTATAACTATAATTCTTTGTTTTATTATAGAATCTTTCTCAACTTCTATTACTAGTTGGCTGTACAGGGGTGGTTAATAAGCCATATAAATGATTGTGATGAAAGAAAAACAGTATCTTTTTCTTAAAATGTAAACACTATGAACCCTCAGATGATTATTTGACTGAAATTTTTACATTACTGTTACAAGAATAAATATCAATGAATATCCAGCTCTGACTATAACAACAATAGTAATCTTCATTTAAAAATCAACATATTTTATCTCTGTAAAAAGTGTATTTTATTCATCTAACAGATATTTATTGAGTGTATACTGTTTATTTATCCATCTCTTTTTATATAGGTTGACAAATTTCAATACAATAGTTCAGACTTGAATACACAGCATTTTTTTGTATCCACAAAGGGATGATATTGGTTCTGTATGCCATCTATGGATATTAATTTTACATCATAATGTGATGCTTTAATTTTCCCTGAATATTGGTCATTTCTGTGAAAATTTTGCTTACTCTGAAAGGAATAATATAATTACTCAAAAACTAATTATATTATAGATAGCAATCATGGCATTAAAATCCTGGTAACAATACCTTTTGCTCTCCATATTTTTACTATCCAAATTATGTCTTCTTAACTGAATAGATTCAGATTTTAGCTAGTGCTACTATTCTTTTCCATTGAAAACTTAATTATACACCATCTGCAGTTTAGGAAATAAAATGGATTTGTTTAGTAATGATCTTTGCCATCTGTGTTTGCTATCCAAATTCTTGCTATCTGAACTTAGGAAGCTTATGTATTTCAATAATGAAGTATACTCATGCTTCAAGAATGTAAACAAGTGAAGAGAGTAATCACTGAATAAAACACAATTATACTATCATTGAATAAAATATGACATATTGATGTTTTAAAATATTTTGCAATATAATTTATTGTTTTTACTGAAGTAAATGTTTCCATTTCAGCTTCAATGGACTACAGATAATGGGCATATTCTCAGAGAGACTGTGACAGTTACATTTGCAGAAGGTAAGTTATCCTGAATATCTTTAAAATATAAAATCAGTGTTAAAATGGGAAAACTTTTATTTTTTCAATTCTTTTTTTTTTTTAAATATTTTTATTTATTTCTAGGAGAGAGAGAGACAGTGTGAGCAGGGGAGGGTCAGAGAGAGAGGGAGACACAGAATCTGAAAGAGGCTCCAGGCTCTGAGCTGGTAGTCAGCACAGAGCCTGACGCGGGGCTCGAACCCATGAACGTGAGATCATGACCTAAGCAAAAGTCGGACGCCTAACCAACTGAGCCACCCAGGCGCCCCTATTTTTTCAATTCTTAAAAAATGTTTATTTTGAGAGAGAGGGAAAGCATGAGAGGGAGAGGGGCAGACAGAGAGGGAAATAAAGCATTCGAAGCAGGCTCTGTGGTATCAGCACAGAGCCCGACATGGGGCTTGAACCCACAAACTCTGAGATCATAACCTGAGCCAAAATCAAGAGTCAGACACTTAACTAAGTCACCTAGGCACCCCCAAACTGGAAGACATTTATAATATCTAATCAAATTTTTTGGATGAGGAAACTAGGCCAAACAGATAAGAGCAACTATGTTAGATTTTGTCAAAGCTTCCTTATATATGTCATTCAGCCATAAAAAAGGATGAGATGTTGTCTTCTGTGACAACATGGATGGACCTCAGCCATAAAAAAGGATGAGATGTTGTCTTCTGTGACAACATGGATGGACCTCAGCCATAAAAAAGGATGAGATGTTGTCTTCTGTGACAACATGGATGGACCTCAGCCATAAAAAAGGATGAGATGTTGTCTTCTGTGACAACATGGATGGACCTAGAGGGTATTATGCTAAATAAAATAAATCAAACTGAGAAAGACAAATATATGATTTCATCATATGTGGGATCTAAAACCAAAACAAATAAATAAACAAAAAGCAGAATCAGACTTAAAAATACAGAGAACAAACTGATAGTTGCCAGAGGGGAGGCATGGTAAGGTAATGGGCAAAATGGGTGAGGAGGAATGGGAGATAACAGGCTTCTAGTTATGGAATAAATAAGTCATGAGAATAAAAAGCACAGCTTAAGGAATATAGTCAATAATGTTGTAATAGCATTGTATGTTGACGAATGATAGCTACACTTGTGAGCATAACATAACATATAGAGAAGTTGAATCACTGTGTTAATACACCTGGAACTATTGTAACATTGTGTGTCAACTATACTCAAACAAATTAAAAATAAAAAATAAAGGCTGCCTGGTTGGCTTAGTTGGAAGAGCATGTGACTCTTGATTGTGGGTTGTGAGTTTGAGCCCCACATTGGGTATAGAATTATAAAAAAGTAAAAAAAAATATCCTCACATAATCAGCTTTTATTCTTTATGATTAAAATTTTGAGGCTGTTGACTAGTACGGTTTACTATAAAGTTAGACTAATTCCAGTAGTAATAACCCTAAGATACTTTGATCAGAAAACTATTGTCCATTTTGTATGGTTTGTTTTTTCTCATACATGTTACTCTTATATTCTCTTACTAGTCCAAATTTATTTCACCTTTTTCTTTTCTCTTCTGAAAATGTGTTTTTTCTGCTTCTATATGGCAAACCTCTCTCACTAACCAAATCAATCTCTTTGGTTTTAAGTACTCTCTTAACTTCACCCCCTATATAAAGTTAGACATTCACTCTTTTGTACTTCCCTCTGCATTTAGCATGGTGTCCTTTAATTTATAGGTCAGTAGCTTTCATTATGATTTGAGCTCCTCAGGAACAAAGTTTGTATTTTATTCAAGTTGACATACCTAGTTCCTGGCATAATGCCTGCTACAAAGCTAACATCTAAATAAATGTTTTAGAATAAATTAATGAATAACCATATACAGTACAATTTATTCTTTATTCTTTGACTGATAATCTTTATGAGAGCCTGTGTATAGAGAATAATTTTCAAATTCCTTAACATTATTCATTTGTTTTGCACATATTTTCCTCACTGTGGTAATTGCTGGACATAAAAAAGAACAAATTTCTTGCTCCACTGAATTTCAAGTTTAGCAAGAGAAAAAGACACTATAAACAAATATATTCTAATTACAGTTATGAATAGTGCCATGAGAGAGTTGTACAAAATTTTGTGGGAATCATGATAGAGATATATAGCTTAATCTAGAGAGTAGGGAAGTGGCTTTTATTTTTTATTTTTATTTAAAAAAATGTTTTTTACATGTATTTATAATTGAGAGACAGAGAGAGGCAGAGCATGAACAGGGGAGGGGCAGAGAGAGAAGGTGACACCGAATCTGAAGCAGGCTCCAGGCTCTGAGCAAGCTGTCAGCACAGAGCCCAACATGGGGCCTAACCCCACGAACCGCGAGATCATGACCTGAGTCGAAGTTGGATGCTCAACGGGCTGAGCCACCCAGGCGCCCCAGGGAAGTGGCTTTTAAACTAAGAACTAAAGGGGCACCTGGGTGGCTCAGTGTCATGAATTTGAGCCCCACATCAGGCTCTGTGCTGACAGCTCAGAGCCTGGAGCCTACTTTGGATTCTGTGTCTCCCTCTCTCTGTCCTCCTCTGCTCCCACACTGCCTCTCTCTGTTTCTCTCAAAAATAAACATTAAAAATCTTAAAAAAATAATAAACTAAGAATTGAAGAATGGATAGGAATAGTGTGTTTGAAAGCTAAGCAACAAGGAGCTTGGTCGTGTTCAAGGAACTTAAGAAAGCCGGTATGGTTTTAAGCGTAGACAATGCTTGGAGATAAATCTAGGTATGAAAATGGGTTTAGGAAGCCCTTTCAAGATGTCCAAATGAAAAGTGATAGTAGTTTGGTCTACAGTTGGTGGCATTTATACTATAAGTAGACAGATTTTTTAAGAGTTTTTTAAAAAGTAGAATTCAAAAGGTATGAGAGGTAAAAGAATGGGAATGATCTAGGATGACTCCTGAGTTTCTTCCAAGAGCAATTGATTGATAGTAGCATTTACTGAGGTAGGGAACACTGGCATAAGAATAGGATTTGGTGGTGGTAGGGACAGAGAAAAAAATTCATGAGATCAGGTTTGAAAACCTTGGGTATCAGAGCCATTTCAGTGGAGTGGATTAGGAAGAAGCCATCTTGGGATGGTTGAAAAATGAATGGGTAATGAATGAAGAAGTAGAGGCAATGTGCTATGAAGGGAATATGAAGTTGAAGAAAGGTATTTTCAGATAGGAGATGTCTGAAGAGATAGATGAAGATGGAGGTACTTGATAGCTTTGGTGATGGGAAGTTGAGGAAATTTCTATCTGATAGTTTCTCTTTAAGTAAAAGTGCTAAGAATGAAAAAGATCTCAGGAAGTGTGGCCAAGATTGGACATTTGAAATCATCCATAATGTAGAGTGAGAGGAACATTGTAATGTTGTCAGTACAGGTGAAGGTCCTGTTGAAGTTAATGATCATGAATTGGTATTAGTAGTAGTAGCAAGTTTCTTTTCCAGTGGCATTCAGCTTCATGCATATAGGCACTGGAAGCCATTTTCACTCAATGTTAGGATTTTATCAGAGGTTATAACAAAAGTGCAGAGAGGCAAGGGAGTTTAGGGTGTTTGTAAGGGAGTGACTGAAATTATAAACCTAAGACTCTAGTACTAAGCTGAGTAGGGAGACAGTTTTATTAAGGAAGAGGTTGATCTGAAGAAAACTGAGAAATTAATGGACTGGAGGATCACATGAGGCTGAACAACAATTGTAGTGACGTACTTGAACAAAATCCTTGGAAAAATAAGAGTCTGTGATCAAAGAATGGGATATTTGAATTAGAGATTTTTAAATATAGAATAGTCGAGGTTATGACAATAGTAGTGGGTATGACAGTAGTAAAGTAGAGTGTAATGGAAGGACAATTAGAAACGAAGAAGCCAAAAAATGAAATAAATCAATGACAATAGTAGTGGGTATGACAGTAGTAAAGTAGAGTGTAATGGAAGGACAATTAGAAACGAAGAAGCCAAAAAATGAAATAAATCAGACAGAGAAAGACAAATACCATGTGATTTCATTTGTATGTGGAATCTGAAACCAAAAAAAACAAACAAATGAAAAGCAGAAACAGACATAGATATACAGAGAACAAACTGATGGTTGCCAGGGAGAGGGTGGTACAGGGATGGGCATAATGGGTGAAGGGGAGTGGAGAATAGAGGCTTCCAGTTCTGGAATAAACAAGTCACGAGGATAAAAGGGAATATCGTCATTGGTACTGTAATGGCATTGTATGGTGACAGATGGTAGCTACATTTGGGGTGAGCATAGCCCAACAGCTAAACTTATTCAGTCACTATATTTTGCACCTGAAACTAATGTTAACAATATGTGTCAACTATACTTCAATAAAAAAAAAAAGAAAGGAAATGAAGAAGCTAAGAAATATGAGAGTATTGTTTAATCCTATTAATTCCTTTGAGGAAGAGTCTTTTGCTATCCTTATTTTACAGATGAAGAAACTGAAGTTTAGAAACTGAATTAAGTAGCATGTTACAGAGAAAAGCTAGTGCTTGATTGAATCCATCCTTGTTTGACATTAGGGCCACTTAAAAAAATTACTTATTTATTGCATGGAAACAATAAACAGTTGCTGATAAATGGTTTTTGATTAACTTAAGGAGATAAATTTATTTGGGTTAATACATAAAAATTACAGGCAGAGAAGGACAAATATCATATGTTTGCACATATAGGAGGAACTTAACTGAGGTTAACTTAACTAAGTATGGGGAACTTAACTGAGGACCATGGGGGAGAAGAAGGGGGGAAATGGTGGGGGAAAGGGAGAGAGGCAAACCATGAGAGACTCTTGAATGCTGAGAAACAAACTGAGGACTGATGGATGTGGGGGCGAGGGGGGAGATGGGCATGGAGGAGGGTACTTGTGGGGATGAGCACTGGGTGTTATATGGAAACCAACCTAACAATAAGCTATTTGTAAGAAAAAAATAAAATTAAATTAAATTAAAAAAAAGTATATACAAAACAAATAAATAAAAATTACATGAGAGGAACTATATTTCCTAAGGACAATTACTTTAGCAATTGAGGTATTAAGAAAACAGAGAGATTTGTACTCTTACTCATTTATTCCAAAATGAATTATTGAAATTTAATACTGTTATTGAGGACCCACTTTATGTCAGGCATTATCCGGGCACTAGGGCTACCAAAGATGAATTAAGTTTGGTCTTTGTAACTGAGAGGTTCAGTAGGTTTCACACATCTAGAGAAGTTTAAGGTATAGTTCAGCATCATAGCATGGAAAATGGGCTAGATTATAGTTACAGATGGAGAACTTTTCAAGGAAAAAAAATACTGTTTCCTATATTGCATCCTAGATATACTGAATTAAAAACTATGGAGGTTGAACCTAGGAATTTATATTTTTAAAAAGTTCCTTAGTGATTCTGATTCTAACAGTTTCTGGAAATAGTGAACAATATAACTCCTTTTTTTAGTGGAAAAAATAACTTCTTAGTCTTTTTCAAACCTTTGACTTCATTTCCTATTCCAATTGTGAGAGTGTTGTAATAAAATGTAGTATGCTAGAAGCCATACATGTTATTTTGTTTTGATGGCTTATTTTTTTATATATAACTTAGGAAATTCACCAGGAGAATCAATTAGCACCAAAGTGGAAACAAATCAGACAAGGGGTTCTTTGTCTCCAGAGCCAGCCCACTTGCTCTCTTCACTTTCCTCATTTCAGCCAAAATTATTTACTCAACTGCAGGTAGGTAGCTAGTGAAATAGACAAATTTGAAGCCTTTCCCTTTCTTCCTCAACCTCTCCTTTTCTAGATATTTAGTAGACATGTCATAGAATTATGATAATGATTAAAGATGTTTTTATTATTAATTTCTTGACTTTTCTGTATTTTGATATAAGATAATTTAAACAATACAATTTGAAAATATTGGAGTTGACTATGCATGCAGTAAAATTTAGTTGTACTACTATTCTTTTGATTCCTGTTTCTGTTCTCAATATTTGTTACTAACTACACCATTATATTTTATTTGAATTATGTGTCTAAAGAATAATGTATCCTATGAAAAAAAATCATACTTGTAAATTTAAACATTTTGATGTAACTCTTTTCGGTTTAAAAGGGTTTGCAGTTGCAACCAAGATTCACTTCTCCTGATGGATCACCAACTCTGATATCAGTAAATAACCACCCTTCCTCCAGTCCTTCAAGACTTCTGGATTCATTAGAAAGTACTGTAATGAATAATAATTCTCTACTGCTTGGTCAAAGTCATAGCCTTCAAGCAGATACATGCCTGACCCCAAACAATAGCATTATTACCTCTACCATGGGTAACCTTCCAGGATCAGATCAAAATCTGGCTGCAGTGGACCAACTGGTGCAAGTTGGAGATGTTGAGGATACAGAGAATATGGAAGGAAGTGTTCATCGGATTCTGTTGGGAAATGTGCAGACCATCCCAATACAAATTATAGATAACCACCCAGCTATTAGTAAGTTAAAAGCAACTTGTGATTTTATTTTTTTTAGCCTTCATGGACTACCAGCACTATTTTTTTAAATTTAAATTCCAGTTAGTTAACATATAGTATAGTTTTGGTTTCAGAAGTAGAATCCAGTGATTCATCACTTCCATATAACACCCAGTGCTCATCCCAGTAAGTACCATCCTTAATGCCCATCATGCATTTAGCCCATCCTCCCACCTACCTCCCCTCCAGCAACCCTCAGTTTGTTCTCTGTGTTTAAGATTCTCTTACGGTTTTCCTCCCTCTCTGTTTTTATCTTATTTTTCCTTCCCTTCCCCTGTGTTCATCTGTTATGTTTTTCTAAATTCCACATATGAGTGACATCATATGATTTTTGTCTTTCTCTGACTTATTTTGCTTAGCAAAATGCACTAGAGTTCTATCCACATTGTTGCAAATGGCAAGATTTCATTCTTTTTGATTGCTGAGTAATATCAATTATTGTGTCATTACTATTGCACTACAGAAAAAAACTATCATTTCTACTCAGGGTTTAAAATATATAAATCAATAAAGTAAAACTACCAGAAAAAGGGAAAAATGTCAAGAGCATAACTTTTAAACTTTAAATTTTTTTTCTTCTCTAGCAAAATTATTCGTTCTCTACCTCAGTTTACGTGGAAAATCTGTGGTGATATGAAATCAAAGGGTCATTTTAGAATGCTTGAAAATATGAGAAACTTTGAAAGGAAAACATTTAATGTAAATATTATTATGGAAAATTTGTTAAAAGGAAAAATGGGATGAAGTGGGCAGCTATAAAATGTTAAAAACTTTGAGTTCTAGACTTAAATATTGAGTTCTTTAGAAATTGAAAGGGAATTAGTTAAGACTTGGGGACTTAACTGAATCCAAGACCTTGTTATTTCACTTTGTAACAAACCCAGTCAACCTAGTAATAAATTCTAACTCCTACTTGACCTGTTTCACTTCCGTTCACACAGATTGTTCTGGATTGGGCACTTTTATGGGAAAATATTTACAGTTTGCTTTGAAGAAGATAAGTTTTCATAGAAATTATCTTAGAACATACAAAGTATTTACCCTCCATTCTTAGTCATCATTCTTCTGGGTAAGGAAAAGTGTAAGATAGTTCCTTCTGAAAAAGAATACATATCTTATAAATTTATTGGAAACATTACTTTTAAGAAAATTTATCCAGAGGGCTGTAACAATAGAAGAGAAGGATAAAGAATATATGTGAACTAATCCTCACAACCCCATGAAATAGTTGATGATGTCCCCATGCTACAGATAGGGAGACCAAGCCCTCCTCAGGGAGGTTAAGTAATTGCCTAAAGTGATAGAACAGGGATTTAAATCCAGATATATCTGCCTCCAAAGTTTGTTTCCACTCTAACATGCGTCCTCCCTCTGTGTTGTACCAACATATTTCTGAGAGCTCTGATTCAGATTGCTTTAAAGGAGACCCTCTTTGGATCTGAACCTGCATGATTTATCTAGTTAGATCGTGATCCGAGGGACTTTCTCACCTTAATATGAATTCTCAGGGTCACTCAAATCCATCTTCTATTGGTTTTCTCTATGGTGTGGGCTAAACTCTCTCAGCACACCCATATGTGATAAGCATTAGGTGTGTTCAACACACTTTCCAGGGCAAATATTGGTCCCCTTAATCTCAGTTCCCTATAGCAATTGAAAAACTGATATCCCTAAAAAAGAAAAAGATTTCATCTTCGATATCCCACCTGCCTGTTCAAGATAGTATTTCTGATATGCTACCTTTCTATTAATTTGGTCATAAGTACTTTAAAATCAGAATGGTAAGTGCATTATGCAATGTTTCAAATAAGCAAACACAGTTTATGCAGGTAAGTCAGAGCTATCCATTAAGATGTGGCATATTTTTTCTAAAGTACTTAATGTAGTTGAGTTTCTTTAGCGAGAGAACATTATTCTTGATATATGACCACATATGGAAACCATATGGGGGTGGTAACAAATTGGTAAATTTTGCGGTTTGCAAAACATCATTTTCAAGTAATGAGAGGCTTCCTGACTTTTATTCACACATATATTCATTAAAGGCAATTAAGTTTTTAAATTTTTTTATTTTTTTTAAATTTATTTATTTATTCTGAGAGATAGAGAAAGTGTGAATAGGAGGGGAGCAGAGAGAGAGAGAGAGAGAGAGAGAGAGAGAGGATCCCAAGCAGACTCCACACTGCTGGTGCAAAGCTTGTTGTGGGGCTCAAACTCACTAACCAAGAGATTGTAACCTAAGCAAAAGTTCAACGCTTAACTACTAATTTACCCATGTACCCCAAAGACAATTAAGTTTAAATATGAGATATTCCTCATAATTTTATCAAATTATGGACTGCTTTTTGTCAAAGTATCTTTAGAGGAAAATAACCATAATTTTCTTAGTCTCTTCTTTTTTTCATTACCAGAAGAATACTAAAAGAATTTTTTTTAACTTCTCAACATTTAATTTTCTGTTCTTTTCCTTTTAGTTTTTTCTATGGAAGTTTAGTTGGCACACAATGTTACATTAATTTAAGGTGTACGTATACTGCAAGAATTACTATGAATAACTATTAAGATATCAGAAGTACTGAGTTCTCAAATACACTGACTGCTTTTCAGAAAACTACTGTTTTTTGCTTTGCCTCTAAATTCATATAACGATTCCAGTGTTATAAGTTACATTAACCTTTAGGGTTTTTCTTTTATGTTTGGTTTTAAAGTTGAAGAAAATCCAGAAGGTACCATTTCTGTGAACCAAGTTAAGCAAGAACCCAAAGAACCAGCATTGTCTATGGAAGCAAAAAAAATTTTGGACTGTAAGAAATTATCTACTACATAAATTATTGAAGCTTTACAGGATTTACAACTTGGGTGACTTACAATGTCATAAAAAAGAAGGTGAATATTGTCAAAGCGCAGCATTGTGATAAGTGAACTGAAGACCGGTTCAATGAGCAACTTTGATTTAAAACCGATATGTTTGTTGCCAAGTCCATATTTTTGGAACCTATCTTATTCCTCTTATTTTGTATAATTTTTATGCTTTTTGATTATCTGATAAGGCCAGTATTTCAGAAGATCATCTGAACTTATCCACGACAAAATAGTCTGAATGCAAATAGTTATGTAACTAATCCCTTGGAAATATCTGATTTGGGTTCTGAAAAAAAAGAAAAAAGAACAACAAAAATAGTGTGTGAATTTGTGTGTGTGTGAGTGTGTGTGTGTGTGCTGACTTTTTTTAAAGTTGTAAAAGAAATTATTTCCTCTTTAAAGTTGTGAAGAATTTCTTTAAATTAGCACAGGGGAGAGAATATTTGTAGTCTGTCTCATTAGGAAAGATAAAACAATAGTAGATTTTACATAACGTAAAGCCCAGCATTCACATCTGTGGAAACTGTAGTTGCATTTTGGCTTTTTCCATTATAATTTTTATACTTATAACTACAAACCAATAGCATACTAATAGTTATCTAGTAGAAATTTTAAATTTCTTGGTAAGTACTTAGAGTTTTAATTTGAATTGACCAGATAAGCAACAGAAATAAATGTATATTGCATGGATTTATATAGTATTGTAGGTAAAGCACTACTTGTGGATAGAAAAATGCAGAAATTGAGAGAATTCAGAAAGAATAATAAACTTCCCTGGTGTGTACAGATAATTTGAGGAACTTTTTGATATCCACAGATTTTTTTTTTCCTATTTTCTATTGAAGATTCAGCTCTGGTTAGAAAATAATTTGAGTTGTATTTATTTTTCTATGCCAGAGCTCTTACTGAATTAGTGGTATTAGAATTTATAATATTTCCAAGGTAAGTATTTGTAGTTTAAAATTTAGCTCATATTTAAAACTTTAAAACAACTGATGTGTTATATTTGCTTGGTGAGTAAGTATATTTACTTGAAATACTGAATAAGTACTAATCACTATATTCATTATAAGCTTCTGTTTTCTGAAAGGTTGGTAAACTAGAAATGTCAATTATAAGCTGTCAAGAGATCAATTTAAAGGCTTTTTTCACCCCAGGGACCGGTTGTGGGTTTATTTAAGACTATTTAAAAGTAATAGGATTTCAGATGGATATTAATGTTTATATTCAAAGTATACGGAATATAATATGAAATTTAACCTTAATATTTTACATGACTGAGTCATTTTTGGCTTTTCTAAAATCCAGTCTCCTATTCTTAATTCACTTTAATTGTTGCAAGTACACAGCATGTGCCTAAGTAAAGCATTGTTAAATTAGAAGTGAATGGAACTCTAAAAATCCTTACTCTTTAGATTTATACCCTATTTAATATAAAATTTATTATTTATACCCCTATTTAATACAAAGTTGATGTTTAGTTGCATATATGATTTTTAACTAGAATAGCTTTTATTTTTCCTAAGAATTGAAAATATTTGATATCAGCATTTCAGAGGTAGGCTGCCAAATCTGATTACGTCACTCTAAGTTAAACACAGCTCTTAGTTAAACCCAGCTTTCTTGTAGTCTGTGTGTACTCAAAGGGTAGAAGTCTGAAATTTATAGTTTTATTACATTTGTAGGTAATATTCTTTTCATTTGTTATTTCTAATTTTTATGGAAACTTTTTTCAAGTTTTTAAATAATCTTCACTTTTCATTAATGGCAGTAGCTTATTATTAAATATTTTACCAATTGAACTATATTCCTTTGGAGACATTCTTTTCTTTTTTGATGTTGAGTTGCTAAGGAGAAATGCTTCTTAAGATACAAACTCTTGTCAGTTACCTGTGAGGATGAGAGACGTTAGAGGATTCAGACTTTGGCATTTGAACAAGAACAAAATATAGTTTAAAAATATTTCTCTCACTTCATTCTATGTGAATGTCTCTTTCTGGTACTGTTTTCTTTTTTATTAGGAGGATGAAAGTTACAGTGCATCCTCCCTACAAACAAAAACAAAATTAAAAAAGAGCATGAAGGAAGGTTTAAATCCCTAATTGTATACTCTTTTGGTTTTTAGGTAGAAACTGGAACTATCAATATTTTCATGTAAGTATTTCAATGAGTAGCTCTTTAAAAATGGTTTCTAAATTTTTAAAAATTCATTTGTCCTCTAAATGCATGTTTAGTCACAGTATATCAGTATTGTATTTTAAAGGTGCTTAGCATCGCTTTTATAAAAGTGTGTTTACATATTTTAAATATTTGATTATTTTTTAAATGCATAGGGTATTAAATACAAGTGCATAAAATTTTCACTATCTATATTTGGCATTCTCCTAACAGCTCTACAGCAAAGTTTGATATATGCTCTTTTCTGTCATGTATTATAAGGTGTAATATCTGTAGTAGTAAGTTGGGCAGTTATAAATTCATAATTATAGTTGAGCTTTTTTCATCATTGTATTTTTCATGTTCCAAAGCCTCCCAGTGAATTTTATATATGCTACAGTGAATCAGAGATAAACACCACCGTGGTGGGCTTTTCCCTCAATAATAATTTTCTCCATAAGCAGTTAACATGCTTAAAAGAAAAAGCTTTTATATGAAGTACCTTGTCTTATCCAAGGTAAATGTTTTCTAAAAGTCACAAAAATGATAGAAAATGGGATCTGGTCCTGTATTAGAGTTTCCAGTTTTGAGGCCCACCAGCTTGTGTTTCATCTTTCATATCCTGTCAAAATACATACTTAATCATGTGAGTATGAGAAAGTTGTCATTTAATTTGTACCAGTTTTAAAAAGTTTTAAACTGTGTGTATATATATTGTAACAATGTATAGTGTCTTTGTTATAATGTAATTTTTTTCATTAAAAGAATCCTGTGTTATTTTTTTCTTAAACTTGTTAGTTTTCTTTTTATACTTTTTCTGGGGATAGTTGTAGTTTTGTTCATCTTTAAGATGGTAAATAAACATCTTAATTACCTGAGAACTTTGGCTAGAGATTCATGTTCAATTTGGAACCTGTAAGTTTTTCAGCATAACTACCAGTAACTCCTATTATCATTACATTTAGGGATATATACACATTTAGTACTCTCATCTCAGCCAACCATCAACATTTTAAAACAATGCCTGTAATAAGGTATAAGTAATTCTTTTTTCTACATCTTGGCACTGGGACATCTTCAAGTACAGCTTTATATTTTTGGCATAATGACAGAAGTATGTGATTTTAAAAGGAGGGATCATTAATGTTTTTCCTCTTTGGTGCTTTTGCTTTATTCCTCCCTATTTTATGGGACCATAGAAAATCTGACTCTCCAGAAGGGGCACTGTATTAACTATTTCCCATCAGCTGATTTAGGCTTTAGACTACTTGATTGGTGTATGGCTTTAATATCTAAGTACATAATTCTGCTTAATTAACTTAGCTGTAATGGCAAAGTCTTAGTGTAATTTTACCACATACATGTTAGCTATGAATACTGTCATGAAATACAAATATTCATTGCTGATCGAATTCTTAAAACTTCAGGAATAAATCAGAAAGAAAAATTTGCTAAGGGATTCTAAATTTTAAAAAACCCTTTTTTAATGTTTATTCATTTTTGAGAGACAGAGACAGCACACAAGCAGGGAAGGGCAGAGAGAGAGGGAGACACAGAATCTGAAGCTGCCAGTACAGTGCCTGATTTGGGGCTCAAACTCACAAACTGGAAAATTACGATCTCAGCCAAAGTTGGACATTTAACCAACTGATCCACCCAGGTGCCCCTAAGGGATTCTAATTCTGAATCATGAGAAAAATAATTAAATTGTATTGTTAATATTGAGAACCTTTGAAAATATTATATGGGTACAAACTTGGGATTAGTAAATACATACTGGAATTCTAATGTATGGCATGGTAATTGTAGTCAATGATACTACATTGTAAAATTCAAAGTTGCTCAGACACTATATCTAAATTGTTCTTACCACAAAAAGAATAATTATGTGGCATGATAGTGATGTTAATTAACACTATGGAGGTAATTATATTGCAAAATATAAGTTACCTAATTGACATATTGTATACCTTAAACTTAATGTTATGTGTCAGTCATATCTCAATTAAGAAAATAAAGAATTCTAAAACCATAGTACAGAGTAGGAATCAGATACCAGCAGAGATTTAAAAAAAATATTTTTATTGAGGTATAATTGATATACAGTAAGCTGTACATATTTAAAGTATATGATTTAGTAAGTTTTGATAAATGTATACATCTAAAAAACATCACCACAGTTGAGATAATGAACATATCCATCACCTCCAGAAGATTCCTAATGCCTCTTAGTAATCCATCCCTCCTTCTCCCTGCTTTCCACTCACATGTCACCATCCCCAAACAACTACTGATTTGCTTTCTGTCACCAGAGATCAATTTGTTTTGTCTATAATTTTATACAAATTATATAACATGAACCTTTTTTTATCTGACTTTTGTCACTCAGCATAGTTATTTTCAGATTCATCCTGTGTCACAGGATGTATGAATATACCATAATTTGTTTTTCCACTTACCTGTCGATGTACAGCTAGGTTGTTTACAGTTCTTGGCTATTACAAATAAAGCTGCTACGAACATTTGTATAAAAGTCTTTGTATGAATATATGGTTTCATTTCTCTTAAGTAATATCTAGGAGAGGAATAGCTGGGTCATATGCTAGGTATATATTTAACTTTTTAGGAAACTCTTAAATGATTTTTCCAAAGTGATTGTACCCCTTTACATTCCTGTCAAGAGTGTAAGAGAGTTCTAGTCAATGCTTGGTATGGACAGGCTTTTGATATTGTAGGCATATTATGATGCTGTGTAGTTGTCTAGTAGTATCTCATTGTAGCTTTAACTTCCATTTCTACAATCACCAGTGCTGTTAAACATCTTTTCGTGAGTTATTTGCCATCTGTATATCTTCTTTAGTGAAGTGTCTGTTTAAGTCTTTACCTCATTTTTAAATGGAATTGTTTTTCTTCTTATAGAGGCTTAAAAAGTATATTCTAGATAAAAGTCCATTTTAGAAATGTTATTTACAAGAATTTTCACCTGATCTGTAGCTTATCTTTTCATCTTCCTAACAGAATCTTTCAAAGAGCAGAAGAACAGACATTCTTATTGTGATTAAGTCCAGTGTGCCTTTTTTCACCCCCTTTATGGATCATAATTCTGTGTTGTATCTAAAAGACTTTTGCCTAACCCAAGGTTGGATTTTCTCCAGAGTTTTCATTTAAGAAATTTTATAATTTTGAATTTACATTTAGGTGCATGATCTATTTTGAGTTACTTTTTATATACATACATAGTACAAGACTATTATTGGCATATGACTATCCAATTGTTTTAGTACCATAAAGACTGTATTTTTCCATTGAATTAAATTTATACCATTGATGAAAAATACACTAATCACATACATTTGGGTGAATTTTCAGGACTCTGTTCTTTTTCATTGATTTATTATCTATCTCCGTGGTCTCAACCTGGGCAGTTTTGCCTCTAAAAAACATGGGGCAAAGCCTGGAGATGGTTTAAATTGTCAGCTAGGGAGATATTGTTGATTTCTGACAGAAGCCAGAGCTTCTCTTCAACCTTGTACTATGTACAGGATAGCCCCATAACAAAGAATTGTCTGGCCCAAAATGTCTGTAGTACTGAGATTGAGGAACTCTGTTGCCTCTTGATGCCAATAGCACTGTCTTGGTTGCCATAGCTTTATAAGTCTTGAAGTCAGGTTACAGTGGCTTTGAACCTTATTCTTCCTTTCAACTTTGTTTTGGCAATTCTTACTTCTTTGTTTTGATTATTCTTAGTTCTTTGTTTTTCCATGTGAATTTTAGAAATACCTTGTCAGCTTCTTTATTTTTTTATTTTTTTTAAATGTTTTATTTATTTCTAGGAGAGAGAGAGACAGTGTGAGCAGGGGAGGGTCAGAGAGAAAGGGAGTCACAGACTCTGAAATAGGCTCCAGGCTCTGAGCTGGCAGTCAGCACAGAGCCCGATGCGGGGCTCGAACCCACGAATCGCGAGATCATGACCTAAGCGAAAGTCGGACGCTTAACCGACTAAGCCACCCAGGCGCCCTGTCAGCTTCTTTTTTTAAAAATGCCTGATGGGATTTTGACTGGGATCATGTAGAATATTATAGATCAATTTGGGGATAATTGAAATCTTAATATTGATACTCTATTTTTTTCTCTTTTTAGAGTTTTCAATGCATAGATCTCATATATCTTTTGTCAGATTTATCACTAAGAAGTTATAAATGACATTGTTTTTTAAATTTCAACTTCTTATTTTTGCAGTAATGTAGAAATACAGTTGATTTTTTATATGGATTTTCAATCTTGCAGCCTTGTTAAACTCATTTATTAGTTTTCATAGCTTTTTGGTAGTTTCTTTTAGAGTTTCTACATAGACAATTATCCTGTTTTACATCTTCTTTTCCAATCTGGACGCCTTGTATTTCTTTTTCTCAACTGTTACACTGACTAGAACCTAAAGTACAATTTTGATTAGAATGGGTTAGAATGAACATCCTTCCCTTGTTTCTGTTCCCCTTTTCTGAGGGGAAAAGCATTTAGTCTTTCACTGTTATGATGTTAATCATAATTTTTGCATATGTCCTTTATCAAATTGAAAGAGACTCTTTCTGTTCTTAGCTTACTGAGAATTTTTGTTAGGAAGGAATACTTGATTTTGTCAGGTGGTTTTCCTATGCATTTTGATATGATCATATGGTTTTTCTTTTTTTTAGTCTCAATATGTTATGAAGCTTTAATTTAATTTTAAAGGGCAAAAGCCTTCTATTCTTGCATTCATTCCTGGAATAAATCATACTTGTTTATCAGGATGCATTATCCTGTTTTACATCTTTTACATATTTCACAAATGGTGGGTTTTATTTGCATTTAATGTTATTATTGAAATGGTTGTGTTTAAGTCTTCCCTTCCATCTTTCTATTTGTTCCATCTGTATTTTGTTCCCTTCTTCTGTCCTTTGGTGAAATTGCCCATTTTTATGATTCAATTTTATCTCCTTTATTGACTTATTAGCCAATGATTGCTTTAGTGTTTATTCTGTATATCTTTAACTATCCCAGTCTACCTTCAAGCAGTATTCCAGCATTTAACAGACAGTGTAGAATCTTATAATAATATACTCACATCTTGTAATAATATACTCACCCTGACAATACATTTTTGCTATTTATACTTTAAATAATCAGTTATCTTGTATATATTAATTAATTAATTAATTTCCTGCTTTTTTGTATTCTAACTTTAGATTGGATGCCAGACATAACTTCTGGGTGCTGGATATTTTTGTATTCTTATAAATATTCTTGAGTTTTGTTTTGGGACACAATTAAGTTTTTTGGAAACAGTTTATTCCTTTCATGCTTGCTTTGAAGCTTCGTTAGGTAGAACTGAGTAGCATTTAATGTAGTGTTAGTATTGTCTTGTTATTGAGGCAAATCCCTTCTGAGTATTCTACATTGTTTTTGAACTAATGAGGTTTTCTACACTGTCTGAAGTTTTCTACTCTGGGAATAGGTGCTCTTCTAGACCCTCTGAACCTCAGAGGGTTGTTCCCAAATTCTTTCAGGTCGTTCTTTTCCCTAGTCTCAAGTCATTTCCTTATACTCATGCACTGATCATTAAGTATGATCAGTGCTAGGGAGTGAACTCCTGCAGATCTCTGGAGTTTTCTGTATAGCGCTCTCTTTTCCAGTACTTTATCTTACAAATTCTAGCTGCTTTGGCCTTCCTTGATTCCAAGTTTCATCTCCTTTACTCTGAGAGACTCTGTCTGGTTTTCCATGCTATGTGCCACAGCCTGGAGTCTCTTCAGACAGCTATCTGGGATAATATAGACCTCATCTCATCTGTTTTACATCTCTCAGGGATCACTGTTGTCTCTCATCATGTGTAACATTTTGAGAATCGTTTCATATATTTTATCCAATTTTATAGTTGTTTCAGGCAGGAGGATAAGTCTGGTCACTTTTACTCCATCTTGACTAGATATGGAAGTTCTCCAGACAATGTTGATACCGTGTCACATTTGGGTTTCTGCAGGAGCATTAGAGTTGGGAGAATCAGTATGAGGTTGTTGAAGGAAGCACAAGGATAGATTATGAGATGAAGTAAGGTACAACAAATCTGAGTGAGACAAGTAGGTATATCATTGTGGGACTTAGGGTATAGGATTGGTCCAAAGTAATCTCCAGAACTGCCTTATGTATAGCGACCACCTTTGATGGTAGTTTCCAGTCTCCACTACCATGGCTTTCCCATCATAATGATTCAGCCTTCTGTGTACCTGACAGAGTTAGGCCATGTAGGATACCAAAATGAATGATTTAAAAGTTTGACTAACTGGAACTTAGTGTCTATTACATGAGATATATAGCTTTATACAGTATAGAAAATGGTAAATTTGAGGGGCGCCTGGTGACCCTGTTGATTGAGAGTCTGGCTTTTAATTTTTGTCTCAAGTCATGATCTCACGGTTTGTAAGATCAAGCCCCACATTGGGTTCCATGGCGAAAGCGTAGAACCTGCTTGGGATTCTCTCTCTCCTTCGCTCTCTGCCCTTCCCCCACTCTCACACACGCTCACACATGAGCTCACTCCCACTCAGCTCAGGTAGGGCCTACTTAATATCTCTCTCTCCCTCTGCCCCGTGCCCTGCTCATGCTCTCTCTCTGTCTAACATAAAAACATAAAAGAATTAAGAAGATGATGACATTACTTGCAAGGAAGAGAACTGACATTTCACTAAGAACCAGACATTGTACTTGGTGCTTTATATTGTTTGGTTAAAGCACTTGGCATTTCACCTGGCACAAATAATTTCTTACTGTTGTAGCTTGGACTGGTGGTCAGGAGCCTGTGCTGCGAAGTCAGACAGATTTGAATCCCACTTCCTCGTTATTAGCTGTGTAACTCTGGACAAATTCCTTGAACTTTCAGTTCTTTGTATTTTTCTTTCCTCTGAACAAATAGTAGTAGTAGCTACCTAATTGAACTATTATGAGGATTTAATGAGTTAACTCATGTTGAGATCTTAGAATCTGTAACAGGCCACTCAATATATATTCATTTTAAAAATTCATATTAACAATTAAATTTTAAACCCTGAAAGGTAAACATTATCCTTATTCTCAAGGTGATGTATCTATTAGGTAGCATCTTTGTCTGTGTGCACCAGAGACATGATTATGGTGGCTTAACCAAATAAAGAGGTCTTATTTTTTTATGAAACCAAATCTGGGATGTATGGTGGTTCCATGTGGCTACTAGGAATCCAGCATCCTTTAATATTTTCATATAAGCATCTCTAACGTGGCTTTCGTCTACATACTTGTTGCTTTTTGTCTATGGTGGTTGTTCTACCTCCAGAATTTATCAGAGTTCAGACAGGGAAGAATGGAATGAGCAGAGGGCCTGTGCTGAGTGAGTGAACCAAAAGTCTTTCTTAGGAGACCCATATGCAACTTCCATTTTTATCTTATTGATCAGAGCTGTTATACTGTTACATGACCACCCTAGTTACAGGGGATGCTAGGAAATGTAATTCTTTTAAAATCTGGGCACCACCCCAAGGAAAAATATATTTTAGTAAGACAGAATTCATTGAATATTGTTTAGTAAGACAGAATTCATTGACTATTGTTAGTTACTAAAGGTGACTCCCACAAATGAGAGAACTGTAATTCAGAAATTCAATAACTTGCTTGAGGTTGTTAAAAAACTATTAAGTGATAGAGTTAATATTGGTAGCAAGGTCTGTACAGTATCATTCCACATTCCTTTGGCCACACAGTCCAGAACACAAGTCATCTTTTCATTATAGGATCTTTGAGTTGGATCTTTCATGACAGGATATGGACATGAGATTAAAATGCAGAAGTATAGAATTCAAGGGGCAAGTAGATGGAATTATACAGCTTATTGGGGATACATTTTAAAGTTCATTTTGGTGAGAACTTTAGGATTCAGTGAAGGAATGAAGCTGGAGTAAAGATTGGAATAGTAAGAGAGGTTAAATGGTAGAAATTCTAGAAGACTAGACTAAGAATTTTACATTTTGCTTAGTGTACATTTAAAGTCTTATTGAAATGATCCATTAAAGGAGCCCATTGAATCAAAAAGCTTTCCTAAAATCTGGGTAAAACTTTAAATATTACAGATTTCTGAAGGTAGATATGGTGACCAAATGGAAGTGATAGAGTAATTTTTTGATTACTATAATGAAATTGAATAACAAATTTCTGGCCATTACTATTGCATCTATAAATGCTTTATAGAAACTTTGGGGGTTTTATATTTATATTCTGCAAAGACACTCTAAAATCTAAAATATGGACATTCATTTGTTCAACAAAACAGACATATTTCTTGCTCTTTTGGAGCTTACAGTCCAGTAGAGAGAGATAGATAATAAATAATAAACATAGTAACTATATATAAACATAAGCATTATATATTTATATGAAAATATATTTATGTGTAAGATATATATTTATATATGTATATTATATACTTATATGTTAAGTTTACAGGTGATCAAGCATAAAAATGGAGCAGGGAAAGAGGGAAATATGGGGTTAGTGTGATATGAGTTGCAATTTAAAGTTTTTTTTAACTTTTTTAAAAATTTATTTCAGAGAGAGAGACAGCGTGAGCCAGGGAGGGTCAGATAGAGAGACACAATCTGAAACAGGCTCCAGACTCTGAGGTAGCTGTCAGCACAGATCATGACCTGAGCCGAAGTTGGCCGCCCAACTGACTGACCCACCCAGGCGCCCCAACGAGTTGCAATTTTATTTATTTATTTATTTATTTTTTTAAATGTTTTATTTATTTCTAGGAGAGAGAGAGACAGAGACAGCGTGAGCAGGGGAGGGTCAGAGAGAGAGGGAGTCACAGACTGAAACAGGCTCCAGGCTCTGAGCTGGCAGCCAGCACAGAGCCCGACGCGGGGCTCGAACCCACGAACCACGGGATCATGACCTAAGCGAAAGTCGGACGCTTAACCGACTAAGCCACCCAGGCGCCCCAACGAGTTGCAATTTTAAATAGGGCAACCGGAGTGGGTCTCATTGAGAAGGTGCATGCAAACAAATTCTTAAAGGGAATAAGAGAGTCATGCAGATAGCATGCAGAGTAATACAGTAAGTGGGAACTGCAGGATTGGGAAGTGCTTGCTGTGCCTGGAGGTCAGAAACAAGGCTAATGGGGCTGGAGTGGAGTGAGCAAGTGAGAGAGTACTGGGAAATGAGGTCGGAGAGATAATAGGAAGTCAGATCACGTAGGATCTTACAATCCATCATAACGATTTTGCCTTTTACTCTGCGTGGAAATGGGAAGCTATAGCCATGTTTTGAGCAGAAGAATGACAACATAATATGACTTACCCTTTAAAAGGATCATTTTGGCCATTGTGTTAAGAATAAACTTTATAGGGGCACCTGGGTGGCTCAGTTGGTTACGCATCCAACTTCAGCTCAGGTCATGGTCTCACCGCCTGTGAGTTCGAGCCCTGCATGGGGCTCTGTGCTGTCAGCTCAGAGCCTGGAGCCTGCTTCGGATTCTGTGTCTCCTCTCTCTGCCCCTCCCCCACTCACCCTCTGTCTCTTTCTATCTCTCAAAAAATGAATAAATGTAAAAGAAATTTTTTTTTAAAGAATAAAGTATAGTTTATCTGTCCCAACTAGATTATAAAATGCAGGATCAGGGATCTTTGTCTTTTTTTGCTCATTGATGTATGACAGTGATAGATGCTTTGAAAATATTTTTGAATGAATGACCATCCGTATTTAAGATTTTAGAGTGTCCTTATAGAAAATAAATGGAAAACAACCTAAAGAGACAAGGGAAAGTTGTTGAGGGGAGAAAATTGCTGAAGAAATGTCTTTGAGTAATTGAAAGGAGATGGGATCTAGTGCCCAGGTAAAGGGTTTGGCTTTAAGTAGGACCATGGATACCTCATCTGTAAGGGGATACAAGGCAGACTCCATGAGTGTGTTGGGGGAGAGTGTTGGGGAGAAAAGCTAATGTGAGAGTAATTAGGCAAGTGAAATATAGTATTATTAATGGGTCTACTTGATTAAGGGTACATTTAAAGTTCATGTCCATAAATTGAAAATCAGAAAATTAGTCAGCATGTTTATATGTTTTTGTCCAGCCATGATCAACAGTGGCTGAGTGCTTATTGAGAATCAGACACTGCATTACCTGTTGGTTATACAAAAGATTAATAAAACCTAATCCTAGCTCTATGGGGACTTACAGTGTGGTGGCAGACAGTTTTTTAATCAACAAGTTGTAAAATGGTATGATAAGTACTATCATTTCAAACAAAGGAAAAAGCATTGTAAATCAAGGAAGTTTCAGGCTAGTGAACAATTCAGAGCATGGAAGAAAAAACAGATTAGTCTAAGAAGGCAAAAGATTGTGAAAGAATCACTTTCAAACTCTCACCTCCCAGTCTCCAATCAAAAAGGTATCATGTATAAACTTTGTGTAATTCCAATCAGATCTGCTTTGAAACTTAAACTAGATCCCATAACTCATAAGTATTGCTCCTATGATATCCCCTGTGAAATACTAAGACTATCCAGATAGTATTCTCCCTTACCACAGTAAGCAAAAAACTCAGTTTTGCTTTATCAACAGGTTATTTTGGAGGTATTTTAAAGGAGCCAGCATTTGACGGTCATGGAGGTCTTATCAAAATCTGGTCACGTTGGAAACAGCATGCTTTTCTGAGGCCCTTTGAGCCTCCTACACAGGGTTTCTCCAATGACTGGTAAGGTAAGTTCATGTTGGATCTGAGCTCTGATTTCTAATTTTTTCTATATAATTTTTTTATTTTATTTATTTCTGAGAGAGAGAGAGACAGACAGACAGAGGCAGTGTGAGCAGTGGAGGGTTCAGAGAGTGAGAGGGAGATATAGACTCTGAAATAGGCTCCAGGCTCTGAGCTAGCTGTCAGCACAGAGCCTGACGCAGGGCTTGAACCCATGAACCGTGAGATCATGACCTGAGACGAAGTTGCATGCTTAACCAACTAAGCCACCCAGGTGCCCCAAGATTTCTAATTTTTTTCATCAAATACTCCAAATGCTAGCGTTTGTTTTGTTTAGTTTGAAAGTAGCATCTAGGAATAAACTCCTTTTAAAAATCCATTGATTGATCAGGTTTGAAAACTTTTATTTGGTAGGAATCTGCATTATTATTGTCAATACTACATTTGTCCTTGTCATTTCTTCATTGTGCATCTTTTAAGAGAAAGTTCATAGGGATGTAAACTTGTAGGTTCAGAAGTTTTCTCTTCAAACTGGCATTCTTTGGAAAAACTGTCTCAAGTCATTGAACTGAATGTTTTATGAGAACTTTGCCCACTCTTGTTTTATCTTGTCAATGAGGATCTGGTTCTCTTTAGGAGGGAGTCCCTAAGATTCAGGGTTCACATTTGATTACATTGTCAGACTTAATATGTTTATCTTTAGTCTGGTTCTGTAGCCATTCTGGGCTGGACTCCTGATTCTTATATGTATTTATACTAGAATCAAAATGTGTCTTGTTTACTTTCTTTTATTTATTTTTTTAGTGAGAGTGTGTAAGCAGGGGAGAGGGGCAAAGGGAGAGAGAGAGAGAATCCCAAGCAGGACCCCCCTCAGGAGCCTGATGCCAGGCTTGATCCCATAACTTTGGGATCATGACCTGAGGTGAAATCAAGAGTCCAACACTCAACTGACTGAGCTACCCAGGCACTATGTGTCTTGTTTGCTTTGTAATTGATAAAAGGATTACTTGGAATTAGAATTGATTTTGGGAGGAACTTCTGATACAAACAAAATGGTTCTTATGGGGAGGCACTTTGAAGCAAAAAGAAAGCAATATACCAAACATACAGTTGTCTACATTTTAAAGCAAGGGGAAACTTCCAATATAGTCAAGAGATTATAAAATTACTTCCTTATAAGATTCTTTGGCAAAGGCAAGAAAAATTTAGAACTGTCTTTTCTAGATCCTTTCAAATCAACAATTTGAATATGATGTCCTTTATTCCATTTTACTTCCTCATCCTGTGTTCCTCTATTTCCCTCTGTACTGTCTCTCCTTCTGACTTTTTCTCCTTCCCTTCAAAATACCCCATAAGGAGATAGTCCTGTTGGTCTAAAAGAGAAAGATCACTTTGTTTAATGTAAGAAATACCCTTTAATTTTTCTACTTCAAATATTAACAATTACTGGCATTTTAATCATAAAAAGCAAACATCAGGGGACCTAAATTTATATTTAAACCAGCTGTAATGACCAATTCTCCCTCCCTCTTTTTCACCCTCTCTTGTGAGCACGTATGTCAAAATCAGTTTTCTTGCATCTAAACTTTCCCCTCTCTTTAATTAAGGAGAAGTAATTTGTCTTTTACAGTGATAATTTTGTATTTGACTAAAGCTGGGTCCCTCTCGTTTTTAATTCCTATTCCTTTTCTCCTTTTCCCTTCCTAGGGAAACATTAAAGATTAATTGATGAAAACAATTATTCTGTCATTATAAACTCAATCTAGTAATATCTAATGAAGAAATTTCTATAATAGAAAAATCATTAAATTGTTTTGTGTTTCTTTATCTTTAAAATTGCTTTTAAGAGATATTTCTGGTTAAAACTACAAGAAAAGAAGAAAAAAAACCTTCTTGGTTCCAAGATGAAAGGTTCTGAACCAGGATTTACAGACTTTTTACAATTTAATTTATGAATACAAAGTTTATGTATTATACAGAAAATATTCATAAGATATTCCTGATAGAATGAGTTAATCATACTGGTTTAAAGGATTGAAAAACAATTATGTTCCTGACTTTAATATATGAAATTAATGCCAACACAATATGCTAGTTTATACAAGAAGATTGAATATCTCATAATTTAAACTTTATATATTTCTCACATTGGTTTTATGGGACAAATTATTAGTATCATTATTTCTATAAATTAAGGTTACAAAAATTTAGAGTCATGATTAACTAGATAAAATTGTAATGATGGGTATCTCTCAAAAGGAATAATCTTAAATTATTTCTATAATATCAAAATTCTTGGGATGCCTGGCTGCCTGAGTCAGAAGAGCATGTGACTCTTCATCTCGGGGCAATGAGTTCAAACCCCATGTTGGGTATAGAAATTACTTAAGTTTTTTTAAAAAAAAAATTTAAAAATACTTTAATATCAAAATTCTTAAGAACTTTATACTTAACTAAAATTTCAATTTTTAGTTCCTTGGTTAACTTAAAAACCTTAGACAAAGGTTAAACTAAGTTAGTTGATACATAGGCTTTGAATACTTGGACAAAGTCTAAAGAAAACAATGATTGACATACTTTAATGTTAATCTTATATATTTAAAAATATAGATTGGGGTACTTGGCTGGTTCAGTTGGTAGAGTATGTGACTCTTAATCTCAGGATTGTGAGTTCAACCCCACATTGGCCCTAGAGCTTACTTTTTAAAAAATTAAAAATAAATACATAAATAAATAAAACAGAGATTTATAGGATGTGAAAATACTTTTGGATTTTGTTATATATATAGTTTCCTTAAAATTTATAAAAACAATATGACAAAGATGCTCATTAGAAAAATAACTAAACAATTCCTCATTTTCTGTCTTTCAGTTTTATCTAAGGAGAAATAAAAGTTGATACCTAGGTTAAACAAAGAAAGTTAGCACTATATTCAGTATAATTACAGAGAGATATTTGTTTCTTAAAGAAATTGTTGCACCCAGGAGGATACGTTGATAGGATGCTGAAATGGCCCTTAAAAGCAGAGCTTCAGCATTAACTCAGAGGCAACATTCTGAAAGGATAGATACCGTCCTTGAAGAGGTAATAAATGCATAAATTAGAGACCTCTGTATGGTGCTCTGTTCACAACAGGAAGAATACATGGGTCCAGTAACCATGGGACAGAAGCAGGAGTAGCCCCATTTACCTTAATTCCTGATGACATAGTTGGAGATTTTGTTCCCCATCCTTTTAATTCTGGGCTCTCCAGGTTTGGAGGTCCTGATCCCCAAAGTGAGCCTGCTCTTGCCAGAGGAAACACAAAGTTTTTATTCAACTATAAGATGAGGGTGCTGTCAGTACACTTTGAAGTCCACGTATCCAGGCAAAAGAGGCATCAGCATACTGGCAGGGATGATCTACTCAGATCAGCGAAGGACTTAGAGCAGGGGGAGTGCAGGTGGAGCCCAGATGATCCATTTGGACACCTTTTGGTCCTCCCATGTCCCGTGTAACTGTGAATGAATGCATTCAGCAGTGTCAGCACAAGAACAGTATGGGCACTCAGTCCTCTCAGAAATTAAAATTTGAGTCAGAATGCCAGTTAGGCCCTAAATCCTGGTGAAGTAATACCTAAGAGTGAGGAAAATTAGAATAACTCCTGAAAGTGGAAGAATAGGAATACTAGTTTTAGCTCCAAAGATCAACTGCAGTGTCAGAGGCTCCTTCTGAGCTTCACTTCAGGAAGATGGGCCCAGAAGAACTATGGGAGACTGGCCATCTGATCTGTGGGAAGAGATAAATCTATTCAGCACAAGAGGTAGGCCATGGCAGCTGTGAAAATGAGCCCTCAAAGTTCCTATTGCAGAATAAGTCATTGACAAGTGGGCCCAGCTGCTGGCTCTCACAGGCTGCTCTCAGCCAATGACTGAGCATGACAAAGGTACTAAGATATATCTGTCCCACTTCTGTGAGGAGGACTCTTTGATGGGTAACTTGACTTGAGGTTTCCCCATCAGCCTTGCAGAGTTTATTGAAAACTAATGAGGCCCTTGCATTGAAAAACTCAAATTAGATCCCCAAAACCTCATAAATATCTCACCTTTGCCCTTCCTCCTCAGACACACTGCTAAGATCTGTCAAAGTAGTATTCTCCTCACTACCATAAGCAAAAAACTTAGTTTTGCTTTATCAACAGGTTATTTGGTGATATTTTTAGGAAGATAGCATTCAACAGATGAAAAGGAGCCATCATTCAGAAAGCAGAAGGAGGAGCTTCACAGGTAGGAGGAACAGTCAATGCAAAGGCCTTGATGTGGGAAAGAGGTATTAAAGGGCAGAAAACAGACTTGTGTGGCATTAGCAATAGAGAAAGTGGTATGAGCTGAGGTCAAAAAAAGTGAAGAAAACCATGGAGTGCATGGTAATCATAGTGTCATTTCATTCTGAGTAAGACAGAACCTATTAGAAGATTTCTACTGGAGAAGTGATATACCTGGGTTTATATGTTATAGAAGAATGTGTTATACAGGGACATAAATGGAAATGGGTAGAGCAATCAGGAAGTTATTAGAATGGCACACGTGAAAGCTTAGGTGATTTGGATCTAGAGTGATAGTGATACAAGAGGCAAAGAGAAGTGGAAAAATTCAGGATATATTTTGGAGATAGAATCATCAGGACTTGCGATTGGTTGGCTCTTGGGGAGGGCATGTGGGGATGTGTGTGAAGGAAGGGAAGGAATAAGAATGACTCCAGCCAGGGTTTTAGCCGTGAGTGACTATGTGAATGGTAGTGAATTTTACTGAGTGGAGGAAGACTGATGGGGAGGGATAGACTTCGAAGACCAAAAGCAAGATCTCTTTTTTGAACTTGGTTACTTTTGACTTCCAAATGGATATGTTAAGTTGGCACTTAGAGATACAAGTCTAGAGGTCAAGATTGGACATAAACATTTTTGTGATTTATCAACATGCGGATGGTAATGAAAAACAAGACAACAGAGAGATCACCTGAGGAAAAAAATGCAGATAAAGAAGGGAAGAATGCCCAGGACCTAGCCCTGAGGCCCTCCAACATTTAGATTAGCTACAGCAGGAAATATGTCTAAGCAGTTAAAAGGAACACCAAGAATGCTTAAAACTGGTCCGTTCAGTCCACTTTGGAACCTGTGAGGAAATGTCAGGGCAGGATGTATCTCAGATTAGATTAGTTGCAAATTAAAGCAAAGTCTTCAGTCCCTTATTTAACAGACACATATTCAGTGTATTAAAACAGTTGGGTTCAAAAGACATTACAATATAAGGTGGTAACTCCTTAATATATCAAGTTTAGACATAATGCTCCCCTACGAGTGAGAAAGATCAGATTTCTAGCCTTGATTATAAAAATATTCCAGAAAAATAAAAATCTTAAAAAAAAAAATATTCCAGGAAAGTCTATCTCTCTGCTTTCTAGTCTTTTTAAAAGCAACTATCTAAAAAGATCAATTTTTTCTTTTTTATGCAATTTTAGATTTAATAAACATTAAACTTTTTATTTTTTTATAATTTTTTTAAATGCTTTATTTATTTATTTATTTATTTATTTTTGAGAGAGAGACAGAGAGAGACAGAGAGAGCGTGAGCAGGGGAGGGTCAGAGAGAGCGAGTCACAGAATCCGAAGCAGGCTCCAGGCTCTGAGCTAGCTGTCAGCATAGAGCCCGACGTGGGGCTCAAACCCACAAACCATGAGATCATGACCTGAGCAGAAGTTGGATGCTTAACCGACTGAGCCACCTAGGCACCCCAACATTAAACTTTTTAAACTTGTTTTGCTTTTACCTAAAATATGGTTTTAGGTGGCAGTAATAAATTCTGGCTTTAAAAAGATGATTAGAATTATATAAATATATTAACTGTTCTTAAGAAGATTCTTCCTCTCTTTTTAGATTTGATTAACATTTGAAAATATATTGTAATGTTTTGATATTAGAATTATATGAATCAAAAATATGAATATATTTGAATTTTCAAGAAGAATTTAACCAAAGGACATGGGAAAGAACAAAACAAAACAATATCTAGCTTGTGGTAGATATAAAACAGTTTGTGGCTTTCAGAGTAATAGATTTCTAGATCAGTTGCATAATAGTGATTATTTATTCATGAAGCCTTTTTATTTCCATGGAAACACTGAGATCATTTTAATTTTTAATTACATGAGAGTTTACAGTTCTGTAGATTTTAACTGTAGTAGCAAGCACAGAAGCTAGAGCTTTAAAAAATTTCCACTTTAAAAAATATAAAGGAGGAAGAAAGGGCTTTAATGATCAAGAATTTCACTGAGTTACAACCTTTAACTGTATACTGATTATTTCTAATTTCTCTGAAACCTGCACTGCAATTATATGTCCAATTAATTCTTCCATTTTTTTGTCTATACTCTTTAGGTAAAAGTATTTTCACAGGAAATATCTACAATGCAAAATTGAGAAATGGATGCTGGTAAAATAAGTCATTTATGAGATAAATAAAATAGTTGTGAAGTAATAGAAAAAGCAGAGGACTAAGTCTGCCACTTACTTAGCTGAATTATCTTAAGTGAATCACTTCATTTCTCTGGCCCTCAATTTCTTCATCTGCACCCTGAGAGACTGAAATTGAATGATAGAATTCAATGGTTATATGTAAGTGATGAATCAGGGGCTTCTACTCTGAAACCATATGTTAACTAACTTGAATTTAAATAAATTGAAAGAGGAAAAAAAAAGAATTCAATGGTTCTGTGAAATAGCTTGGCTGTATAGAGCCCAGAACTTATGGGAACTATCCACATGGGCCCTACAAATATGTTGATAATATTTCTTGTGATATGAGTACTTGTCAGCAGGGACTGGTTTGAAGGTTTCTTCAAAATTGTTTTTAATTGATACATAATATTGCATAATATGTTTTCATATCTATTTTATTAATCCCCAGATTGTTTACCATTTATATATTTTCAATATTTTTTGTATAAAAGTCATTTTTTGCATCTCTGACTACTATGTGTTTCATTTGGATTCCTCAACATAAAGTAACTAAACATCATAAGCATTTTTACTCTTGATAATATTATAGAATTGCTTTCCATAAATGTTACATTGTTTTAACCTATCTCAAAGTAAATTTTTTTCTTTATTTGAGAGAGAGTGCGAGTGGAGGTAGGGGATGGAGGAGGGAGAGAAAGAGAGAGAGAGAGAGAGAGAGAGAGAATCACAAGCAGGTTCCATGCTCAGCCTAGATCCAGGCTCATGGGGCTCCATCCCATGACCCTGAGATCATAACCTGAGCTGAAATCAAGAGTAGGACATTCAACTAACTGAGCCACTCAGGCACCCTGTCTCAAAGTAATTTTTGATTGTGAGGCTGATCGTGTCCTCATGAGAATTAAATATGATAATTTAAAGATTTTTCTAATTTGAAATACCATTTTGTTCAAATTAACATTTCTTATTAGTGAGATGTTTCCATATATACATTTTTTACATGAAATACACTCTTTTCACTAGCCCATTTTTATATTGCAATTTAGTTTTTAAAAAAAAAATCAATTTCTGTTGCCCTTGTACTTTTAAGAAAATGTTTAGGGGTGCCTGGGTGGCTTAGTTGGTTAAGCATCTGACTTTGGTTCAGACCCTGCATCAGGGTCTTAGCTCTCAGCGTGGAGCCTGCTTCAGAACCTCTCTTCCTTCTCCCTCTGCCCCTCCCCAACTTGTGCACATGCTTCTCTCTCAGAAATAAACATTTAAAAAAAGGAAGATTATAATGATTTGCAACCTAGCAATATGTGCTTTCTTTTTAAAGAAAAAAATTTTTTTAAATGTTCATCTATCTTAGAGTGAGTACATGAGCAGGGGAGGGGCAGAGAGAAAGGAAGACATAGTATCCAAAGCAGCCTCCAGGCTCTGAGCTGTCAGCACAGAGTCCAGCATGGGGCTCGAACTCACAAACAGTGAGATCATGACCCGAGCTGAAGTTGGACGCTTAAACCGACTGAGCCACTCAGGCACCCCTGCACTTTCTTTTTAACTTGCCTGCCCTATCCTTCTCCAAGTTATGCAGCATGCATACTATCAGTAATGGTGGAACATAAAGTCATTGTTCATTTTGATAGAGTAGGCAGTTAGTTAGTATTTAGCAGGAGGCCTAGAGTCCCGCAAAGAGGAAGTACAGCTATCTGGAAAGTCAGAGGCCTGTACTAGCAACACTGCACAGGAGGCTGGATCAGACCAGACATCCAAGATGACAGGTGCCCTGACAGAAAACCCATGACCAAATAAGGAAGAAAAGGCTCAAAACCCTGCTTCCAAAGACCCTCAGCCCAAGTAATCTATATCTCACCCCCTAGATAACAACTGCTAATAAGAGATAGAAACCCAAACCCAAATCACAGTTCCTATGCTTGTTCTTTCTTTTGCACTTTCTTTTTTATTTTAGTTTGAGTATAGTTAACATACAGGGTTATAATAGTTTCAGGTGTATAATATAGTGATTCAACAATTCTATACATTACTCAATGCTCATCCTGATAAGTGTACTCTTTAATCCACCTATTTCACCCATCCTCCCACCCATTTCCCCTCTGGTGACCATCAGCTGATTCTCTATAATTAAGAGTCTATTTCTTGGTTTGTCTCTCTCTCTCTCTCTCTCTCTCTTTCTCTTTCTCTCTCTTTCCATTTGCTCATTTGGTTCTTAAATCCCACATATGAGTGAAATCGTATGGTATTCGTCTTTCTCTGACTGACTTATTTCCCTTAGCATTATCCTCTCTAGCTCTACCCATGTTGTTGCAAATGGCAAGATTTCATTCTTTTTATGGTTGAATAATATTCCATTGTGTATATATACCATATCTTCTTTATCCATTCATCAATCTAGTGGACACTTGGGCTGTTTCCATAATTTGGCTATTGTAAATAATGTTGCTATAAACATAGGGGTGAATGTATTCCTTTGAATTACTGTCTTTGTATTCTTTGAGTAAATACTCAGAAGTGTGATTATTGGATTGTAGAATAGTTGTATTTTTAACTTTTGGAGGAACCTCCATACTGTCTTCCATAGTGGCTACACCAGTTTTCATCCCCACCAACAGTGCACAAGGGTTTCTTTTCTCCACATCCTCTCCAACACATGTTGCTTCTTGTGCTGTTGATTTTAGTCCTTCTGAAAGGTGTGAGGTAATATTGCATTATAGTTTTGATTTGTGTTTTCCTAATGATGAGTGATGTTGAGCATCTCTTCATGTCTCTTGGCTATCCGGATGTCTTCTTTGGAGAAATGTCTGTTCATGTCTTCTACCTGTTTTTTTAATTGGGTTTTTTAAGGTGTTGAGTTGTATAAGTTCTTTATATATATTGGACACTAACCCTTTATCAGATATATCATTCATAAATATCTTCTCCCATTCTGTAGGTTATCTCATAGTTTTGTTGATTGTTTCCTTTGCTGTGTAGAAAGAAGCTTTTTATTTTGATATAGTCCCAATAGTTTATTTTTACTTTTGTTTTCCTTGTCTCAGGAAATGTAGCTAGAAAAAAGTTGCTATGGTTAGTGTCAGAGAAATTACTGCCTGGGTCTCTTCTAGGATTTTTATGGTTTTAGGTCTTCAAGCCATTTTGAGCTTAGTTTTGTCTATAGTGTAAGAAAGTGGTCCTGTTTCTTTCTTTTGTATGTATGTAGCTGTCCAGTTTCCCCAACACCATTGTTGAAGAGACTGTCCCTTTCCCATTGGATATTGTTTCCTACTTTGTCAAAGACCAATTGACCGTGTAGTTGGGGTGGGGGGTTAATTCTGGACTTTCTATTTAAAAAATTTTTTTAATGTTTTTATTTATTTCTGAGAGAGAGACAGCGTAAGCAGGGAAGGGTCAGAGAGAGCGGGAGATACAGAATCTGAAACAGGCTCCAGGTTCTGAGCTAGTTGTCAGCACAGAGCCCGACGTGGGGCTTGAACCCATGAACCATGAGATCATGACCTGAGCCGAAGTCAGACGCTTAACCGACTGATCCACCCAGGTGCCCCTCTAGACTTTCTATTGATCTATATGTCTGCTTTTGTGCCAGTACCATACTGTTTTGATTACTTCGTATTATAACTTATAGTCCAAATTATGATGCCTCCAGCTTTGCTTTTCTCTTTCAAGGTTGGTTTGGCTATTCAGGGTGTTTTGTGTTTCCATACAAGTTATAGGATTGTTTTTTCTAGTTCTGTGAAAAACGTTGATATTTTGATAGGGATTGCATTAAATATGTAAATTGCTTTCAGTAGTATTGACATTTTAATAATATTTGTTCTTCCACCTCATGAGCATGAAATATCTTTCCATTTCTTTGTGTCGTCTTCAGTTCTTTCCTTAATTAAAGTTTTATAGTTTTCAGAGTACAGATCCTTCACCTCTTTGATTAAGTTTATTCCTAGTATTTTATTGGTTTTAGTACAATTGTAAATGGGATTTTTCTCTTTCTTTTCCTCTTTCTCCCTCTCTCCCTTTCTCTCTCTTCCTCATTCCCTTCCTTCCTTCCTTCCTGTCTGCCTTCCTTCCTTTCTTCCTCCTTCCCTCCTTCCCTCTGGCTCACTTTCTTCCTTCCTTCCTTCCTTCCTTCCTTCCTTCCTTCCTTCCTTCCTTCTTTCTTTCTTTCTTTCTTTCTTTCTTTCTTTCTTTCTTTCTTTCTTTCTTTCTTTCTTTCTTTCTTTCTTTCATTTTAGTGAGAGAGAGCACACAAGTAGGTGATGGGCAGAGAGAGGGAGACAGAGAATCTAAAGCAGGCTCTGTGCTAACAGTAGACAGCCCAGTGTGGGGCTCCAACTTAGGAACCGTGAGATCAATACCTGAGCTGAAGTCAGATGTTTAACCAACTGAACCACCCAGGTGCCCCAGTGGGATTGTTTTCTTAATTTCTCTTTCTGCTGCTTCATTATTGGTGTATAGGAATGCAACAGATTTCTGTACATTGATTTTGTATCCTGTAACTTTACTGAATNCTTCCTTCTTTCTTTCTTTCTTTCTTTCTTTCTTTCTTTCTTTCTTTCTTTCTTTCTTTCTTTCTTTCTTTCTTTCATTTTAGTGAGAGAGAGCACACAAGTAGGTGATGGGCAGAGAGAGGGAGACAGAGAATCTAAAGCAGGCTCTGTGCTAACAGTAGACAGCCCAGTGTGGGGCTCCAACTTAGGAACCGTGAGATCAATACCTGAGCTGAAGTCAGATGTTTAACCAACTGAACCACCCAGGTGCCCCAGTGGGATTGTTTTCTTAATTTCTCTTTCTGCTGCTTCATTATTGGTGTATAGGAATGCAACAGATTTCTGTACATTGATTTTGTATCCTGTAACTTTACTGAATCATTTATCAGTTTTGTGGTTTTTGGTGAAGACTTTTGGGTTTTCTATATATAGTATGTCCTCTGCAAATAGTGAAAGTTTTACTTCTTCCTTACTGATTTGAATGCCTTTTATTTCTTTCTCTTGTCTGATGGCAATGGCTAGGACTTCCAGTACTGTGTTGAGTAAAAGTGGTGAGAATATACATCCTTATCTTCTTCTTGACCTTAGGAGAAAAGCTGAAAGAAAAGCATTTCCCCATTGAGTATGATGTTAGCTGTGGGTTTTTTATATAAGGCCTTTATTATGTTGAGGTATATTTCTTTTTTTTTTTTAATGTTTTATTTACTTTTGAGAGAGAGAGAGAGAGACAGCACGAACAGGGGATGGTCAGAGAGAGAGAGATACACAGAATCTAAAGCAGATTCCAGGCTCTGAGCTGTCAGCACAGAGCCCGACACAGGGCTCGAACCCACGAACCGTGAGATCATGTCCTGAGCCGATGTCGGACGCTTAACTTAGTGAGCTACCCAGGCACCCCGCGGTATATTTCTTTTAAACCTACTTTGTTGAAGGTTTTTTATAATGAATTGATATTGTACTTTGTGAAATGCTTTTCCTGTATCTCTGGACATGATTATATGGTTTTTATCCTTTCTCTTATTGATGTGATGTATCTCATTGATTTATTTGGGAATATTGAACCACTGTTGCATCCCAGGAATAAATCTCACTTAATCATGGTGAATGATTGTTTTAAATGTTTTGTTGGATTTGATTTGTTAGTAATTTGTTGAGGATTTTTGTATCTATGTTCATCAGAAATATTGGACCATTGGTCTCTTTTTTTTTGGTGCCTTTATCTGGTTTTGCTATCAGGGTGATACTGTCGTCATAGAATGAGTTTGGAAGTTTTCTTTCCTCTTCCATTTTTTGGAATAGTTTGAGAAGAATAGGTATTAACTCTTCTTCAAATGTTGGTATAATTTTCTTGGAAGTTTTTTTTTATTACAGAGTCAATTTCATTGCTGGTAATCAGTGTGTTCAATTTTTTTATTTCTTCCTGGTTCAGTTTTGGGAGGTTATATGTTTCTAGGAATTTATCCATTTCTTGTAGGTTGTCCCATTGGTTTAATTTTTCATAATATTCTCTTACAATCATTTGTATTTCTGTGGTGTTGGTTGTTACTTCTCTTTGATTTGTGATTTTGTTCTCTCTGTCTCTCTTAAGCTCATCTCCTTTTACATCTCAAGAGTGTACTTTTAGTTTAATGAACTTTCCCACTTGTGTCACTCCTTTGGTGTGCTGTGTCTGTCCTTGAATTCTTTCTTGTGATGAAAACAAGAACCTTTGGCAACATCTTTGGGATGGGCTGGGTTGAGGCCCCAGGGCCTGGGGTCTCTGGAATTCACCCAGCAACATTTAACATATGTTTACTTTACTTAGTTCTAAAATATGATAATTTATTGAGTGCTTTATATTTATCAGTTAATCCTCATACCGCCCTGGGTATTATTAGCCCAATTTTATGGAAGAAAAACTCAGAGAGATTGAATACCTTGCCCGAGATTATACATAGTTAAGAAGCCAAGAACCAAAGATCTAACCTCAAGAATTTTTTTACTCCAAAATCTGTGTTATAATCAGATTTAACTCTAAATTAAGCAGTTCATGAACTATCAAAATTCACCATGAGGAAGAATATGCTTCCTGCCAACTTAGAGGGTCTGTAAATTAAAAGATAAGGAAGGGACTGTAGGATATACGTTAATATATTAATGGGGGAACAAATATTTTTTTCCAAAGTAGTATTAACACTTTAATTTTATTTTCAACCCACCTTGATCTTTGAAATCTCTTAAAACAAAATATTTAATTAAAAAGTTGTTATAAAGATCTAATAAATAGAGGGACAGTCTTTAAGTTTTCTCTTTTTAATCTAAGTTCTTTGCTCAACATAGGGCTTGAATTTACAACCCCAAAATCAAGAGCTGCATGTTCTACCTAGTGAACCAGCCAGGTACCCTGAGGGACAATCTTTAAGTAACATTGGCCCTGAGCCACTACTGTCTTAGATTTCATATACTAAATAGCTCAGAGGATATTTAAATTGGAAAGTAAGCATTTCATCCTGTAATTCATACACATTTGGAGCTGTCTGGATTCCAGATATTTTCTAGTTTGTCAAGAATTTATATTACGAGTGGATGTTGACTTTTGTCACATTCTGCATCTTTGAGATAATTATATGGTTTTTCTCCTTTAGTCTATTATGTTGGTAAAATGCATAGACTGATAGGTTTTTTAGTTTTTATTTTAATTCCACTTAGTTAACATTCAGTGTGTATTAGTTTCAGGTGTACAATACAGTGATTCAGCCCTTCCATACATCACCCTGTGCTCATCACAAGTGCAGTTCCTACTTTGGCTCAGGTCATGATCTCATGGTTCATGAGTTCTAGCCCCGTGTTGGGATCTGTGCCGACAGCTCAGAGCCGCTAGCCTGCTTTGGATTCTGTGTTTCCCTTCCTCTCTATCCCTCCCACACTTTCTCTCTCTCTTAAAAAAAACATTAGAAAATTAAAAAATAAAAACAAAAAAACAAGTGCAGTCCTTGATCTCCATTGTTTGTTTAACCCAGTTTGTTCTCTATATAGATGGATGTTTAAATGATACATTTCATACATATCTTCTGGTACACACCTGCACAGTTTTTCCAGCTACTCCAATGGAGTAGTTGGGTCATTGGATATACATATAGCTTTACTAGATAGTGCCAAACTGGTTTCCAAATCGATTGTACCAGTGTATGCCCACACTGACAGTGTATGATAATTACAGTGGTTTCATATCTTTAACAATACTTTTTACTGTCAGCTTCCTAAATAGCTTCCTAAAATAGTGGTTTTTAATTGTGGTTTTAATTTGCATTTACTTCATTGCAACTGAGTTTGAGTAGCTTTTCAATATTCACCATTTGTATTTCCCTTCTTGTGAATGGCCAATGTAAATATTTTGCTTATTTAAAAACTTATAGGGGCACCTGGGTGGCTCGGTGGGTTGAGTGTCTGACTTCTGCTCAGGTCATGATCTCATGGTTCATGAGTTCAAGCCTGGAATTGAGCTCTGTGCTGACAAGTTGGAGCCTGGAGCCTGCTTCACATTCTGTGTCTCCCTCTCTTTCTGCTCCTCCCCTACTTATGCTCTGTCTCTCTTTCTCTTTCTCAAAAATAAATAAAAATATTTAAAAAATTAAAAACTTCTAGATAGCTTCTATTACTTTCTTTTGTTGGGATTCTATATATATTCCAAATAAGAGTCTTTTATTAAAAATATGTTTTACAAATATATTTTCCCATTCCAAGGTGTGTTTGCTCTCTCTGTGGCACTTCTGAGGAACAGGCTTTTTAAATCTTAATGTAGTTAAAGTTACCAATTTTGTCCCTTATGGCTAGTGCTTTGTTTCTTGTTTCAGAAATCACTGTGTGGAAGCCTAAACTAACTCAGACAGACCACATTTAACAGGTGTTGTGGGTTTTTTGTTTTGTTTTTGTTTCTAGAGAGTGCAAGCAGGGGAGGGGCAGAGGAAGAGACAGAGAATCTCAAGCAGGCTCCATTCTCAGTGTGATGCAGGGCTCTATCCGACAACTCTGGGATCGTAACTTGAGCTGAAATCAAGAGTCACACGCTCATCCAACTGAGCCACCCAAGTGCTTTGTTGGGGCATCTGTTCTATGTTGATAGTCCAGTGAAGTTCCAAGCCAACAGGCAGCATCAACCACAGACATGTAAATGAAGATGTCTCCAGATTATTTCAGCCCTGAGCCACTGAGTCATACCCAGCCTTTGAGACTTTCAGCTGGAGCCCTAGACATGATGAAGTAGAGACTAATCATCTCTTCTTTGCTCTACCCAAATCCCTGGTCCATAGAATCTGTGAGCACAATAAAATTGTTGTTTTATGCCACTGAGTTTTACTAGATATTTTTAATGCATAACATAATTTTATTTTGTTAAAAACATATACTTGCATCATAGAATAAATTTAGAAAAATGGGGAAAATAGACACAACTGACTTGTCATGGTTATCTCTGGATCATGCATATTTACAAATAATGACGCAAAGTTGGCTGAAAGGAAGAGAAATTTCACTCACATTTAAAGATACCTGATGATCTTTCCAAATACTTTTTATTTAATTTGTTTAAACAAAACAACAGCAACAGTTTATCTATTACTCCCACCCCCCAACTCCTGCCTTTGCAACCACCAATCTGTTCTCTGTGTCTATGAACTTGTTTTTTATTTATCTAAAAAAAAAGAGAGATCATACAGTGTTTGTCTTTCTCTTTATTATTTCACTGAGCATAATGCCTTCAAGGGGCACCACAACGTTATAAGATGATTTGTTATGTAAGAATTGTGGAATAAAAAGACCATGGGAACTTTTTAGAAAAATGTTGTGATTGATGCAGCCTAACAGTTTTTAGTCTCTGGAGATATTGATATTGTGAGAACCAAACAAACTGTGCTCAGTCACCTGATGATGTTGGGAATAGGGTAGTGTTCAGACTGCACATTGTTCTCCCCAAATCCATTTTCCATAGTATTACCTAGGTATATAGATTCCTAGTGAGAAATAGTATTTTCCAGTATCCTTTCCAGCTGGATATAGGTTTTGACTAAAGTCTTGTTCATGTGCAAGTTGCTCAAGTGCAACTTCTATGTTACCAAAAGGAAATGGCCCTTCATTTCCACTTTTTCTTCCCTCCTGTAAGCTGGTTGATAAGGACAATATCCTGCAGGTTAGAAGGATGATGAGAAGGGGAGAACTGGGGCCCTTGAATCTCATTGTGGGATGGAGTTGCCCTACCTACCTTAAGACTGTTATGAGAGAGATTTAAAATTCTTATTTAATCCACTGCATTTTATATCTATGTTACATTAATCTCCCCTCCCCCCACCACCTTAATTTACACAGGTAGTTAAGAATAGGAGTGGAGAGGGGCGCCTGGGTGGCTTAGTCGGTTAAGCGTCCGACTTTCACTTAGGTNTGGAAATTATTAAGATATCACTTTAAATCAAAATCTGTAAAGGGTGGATCAGAAATCTAAAAGGGAAAGGAAGCTGCTGTCTTTAATTAATCATATGCTGACTCAGCTGGTGAGTTACTGGTCACTCAAGTATCTGGAATTTATAATCTCTTCCATAACCTCTATTGTTTTTAACAGCTATTACAACATTCTAATGAGAACTAAAATTTACAATGCCTAAATTATTACACAAAAGGTCTATTTTGGCTTTTAACATTTTTTGCCTTTTTATCAATATCCTAGTCAAGTGGAATAACTGCACCTCTCTCTCTGCTCAGTCTTTAATGATAAACTATACGTAAGGTAAAGTTGACCATTTTAACTATTTTGAAGTGTACAGTTCTTTGCCATTCAGTACATTCACAGTGTTATGCAACCATCTCTATTATCCATCCCCAGAACTTTTTCTTCATCTCTAACTTTAACCATTAAATAACTCCCCATCCTACACTCCCCTAAGTGGTTCTTTTTTGTAATAAAATATCCACAAAAACATCAGAAAGCCTTTAATGAGACTGAGTGGATAACTGCAAACAGTAAGATATAATTGGGAAAGTAGGCATTTGATGTTAATTTTTTTTTTTTTTGAGAGATAAAAAGCATGAGTGGGGGAGGGGCTGAGAGTGAGGGAGACAGAAGATCTGGAGCAGGCTCTGCCCGACATGGGGCTCAAACTTATGAACCTTGAGATTATGACCTGAGCTAAAGTCAGAGGCTTAACCAGCTGAGCCACCCAGGTACCCCAGGAAAATAGTCTTGTGTATGCCACTTCTATTTCTAAAATTATTTAACTGAGGGTATTTCCTTTTCAGAGGTTGCTTGATTTCTCATCTGGAAACCTAAAAAGTAAATTGAAATTTTTGTCTTTAATTTTTTATTCTTCCTCTTAATTTGTACTGAAACAAGCTTTTGTTTCATTCATACTTATTTCTTTAGGGCACTATTTTCCATCTGCTTATTCACAGCTGGAAACTGTGAATCTTCTTGATCTCCTAATGTGTTTCACCATGATGAATCATGTGATAAACAAAAGCTAATGATCCTTTTGGCAGGAAATACAAGAATGGAATGCTCAGTAAACAAAAATCCTTCTCCATAATTAAATACATTATAATAAAATAGGAAAAGTGAAATATGTAACATTTTTTCAGAAATGTCTTCAAAAAACTGTGTAACATATTGTGATTTCATCACTGTTGAGGTGACTACCTTTAATATGTATTAACCTTTACGAACTACCTGAGCTCAGTTTCCTTTTTCAGGGTACATCATCACTGTCTTCATCCTCAAATTTGTTAAAGACACTATCTATGGGAAATTTCTTTCTCTTCATAGAATTAGATTGACCAGGACTATTGGAAGCACCCAGTTTAAGACTTAGTTCTGTTTTGGGCCCATGTTCCTCAAGTTTTTGTAGATCTAGTGAATTTTCATGAGGAATAATAGTACCACAAGGAGACTCATCCCCAGCAATGTTGGGGGTTGCATTGCCACTGGCAGAGGAAACAGATGGGGCAAAACTAATGGGCCTCAGGGTGGATTTGAGACAGAGCTTTTGCCCGGGCTCTTCTTCGTCTTCCATGGGTTCCTCTCATTTTTCTTCATTTTCTTGTTTTTCTTGTTTTTCCTCTGATTCTGGTTCTTGCTTTATTTGTGGTTGTGTGCACCTTTTAGCCTCTTGTTCCATCCTTTGGAGCTCTGCATCTGGATCCAGCTGCCCTTCAGTCAGAAGGTGCTGCCTGATTTCTTCTAGCTCTTCCTTCTCTCTTTTTCTGTCCTGTTTATCTGCTTCCATTTTCTTTTCCCTACCAGGCAACCTTTTCTGAAGAGTGCTTCCTCTGTAATATTTGGGATCATATCTATCATCATCATAATCTAAGAATTCTTTGTCATTTAGCTTCTTTGGCCATTTCTCTTCTTTCTTCTTCTCTTTCAGCCTCTTTCTCATACTCCTGGATTTTCTTCTGTTCTCAGATTTCCCAATTCTCAAGGTGGTCTTGGTAAGTAGATTCTTTCAGAATTTTCTTTCAAGTTTTCTTTGCTCATAAGCATCGTCTTTGTCCTCTTCTCAGTACTGCTTGTCTTTCTCTCTCTCTCATTCCCATTCCCTTTCTCAATCTCTCACTCTCATTCTCTTTCTCGTTCCTATTCTTTCTCTCTTCCCCTGCTCCAGTTCCCTTTCATGATCTTGCTCTTTTCTCTTGATCGACTCTGATCTGATCGTGGTCCTGGTCTCTCCCTTTTGTGTGGTCACAATCCCTATCCCATTCTCATTCTTGCTCCTATATCATATTTTCTATATCATATTCTTGAAGTTCTCATTTCACTGTCAAGTTCGATTTACCCTGCCTCTGAGAAGGGTCCTGAAGGACATCTTATGTGACTAGGAAATCCTAGGAACCTGAAGTTCTCAACAAGGGATGATTTTGCCCCCAGTTTTGCTTCCAGGATATATAGCCTTTTCTGGAGACAGTTTTGTTTGTCACAGCTGGAAGATACTAGTAGTATTTACTGGGTAGGGGCCAGGGATACTGCTAAGTAGTCTCCAGTGAACAGGACAAAAAATTAATCCAGTCCAAAATGTCAATAGTGCTGAGTTTGAGAAACCCTGCTTTAAAAGCATTGTCCTTTGGACTCTGAAAAGACAGCACAGTATAGTCAAAAAAGCCTAGGATTAAGGAGTTCTGGGTTCTAGTTTCAGTTCTGTCAACAACAAGCAGTGCACTACAGGACAAGTCACTTAACTTATTCCTCTATCATCTGTGGTTCCTACAATGTAAATTAGATGTGGATCTATCCAGTACAGTAGTCATTAGACAAATATGTATATTTAAGTTAAAATTAAATAAAACTGAAAATTAATTTCCCTGTTGCACAAGTCACATTGCAATTGTTCAACAGCAATGAATGGCTAATGGCTACTGCACTGAACAACCCAGATGTGGAACATTTCCATCATTGCAGAAATTTCTATTGAAAAGTGCTGGTCAAGAGTTTTGGTTACATTTAAATTCAGGCCTTGGTTTTTTAATATTTAAAATGGACATATTGAATTACACAATCTCTAATGTAACTTTGAGCTCTCGAGTTTTGTGATCCTAATTTTTTCAAGTAAACCCTATGCCACATATGGGGCTCAGACTCATGACCCTGAGATCAAAAGTCACATGCTCTGCTGACTGAGCCAGCCAGACACCTCTAGTTTTGTGATTCTAAAGGAGAATACATAAGTAATGTACCTTAATAAGATAATTATAAATGGGTGGCTAAGGAATTTTGGAAACACCTATGTTCTAATCAGTGTAATTATAGAGTCTTTGTATTAGCATGTCTGACACTGAAACTTAGGCAGTTTTACAGTACCTACTAAAGAGGAATGGACAGGACTTCCAGTTTCTGGATCAGCATGTAAAGACCTTAAAAGTCATCACTCCATCCTAATACCGACTAAAAAGCTGAACAAACTGAAAACAACTTAGCTCCATCAGAGATGTGAGGTCACAGGGCAGAAAACTACTTCCAAAATTTAAGAGACAGGCAAATACTGAGAATTACAACTTACCAGAGCAGAAATCCTAAGCAGAACCCTCAATGGGGACCCATACTGTAATAGGAAAATCTAAACTATAAGACTTCAGAGCAAGGAAATTTATTAGGGATAAAGAGGGGCATTACATAATGATAAAGGGGCCAATTATCCAAGAGGATATAATAATTCTTAATGTGTATGTTCTTTTTAAAAAAAATTTTATGTTTATTTCTGAGAGAGAGAGACAGCATGAGCAGGGGAGGGTCAGAGAGACAGGATGATACAGAATCCAAAACAGGCTCCAGACTCTGAGCTAGCCATCAGCACAGAGCCCAGTGCAGGGCTTGAACCCACGAACCGTGAGATCATGACCTGAGCTGAAGTCAGACGCTCAACCGACTAAGCCACCGAGGTGCCCCTTAATGTGTATGTTCTTAACAAGAAAACATTAAGGGGAACACCTGGGTGACTCAGTTGGAAACCTCCAACTTTGGCTTGGGTCATGATCTCACATTATGGGTTTGACCCCAAGTTGGGCTTTGTGTTGACAATCAACAGCCTGCTTCAGATTCTCTGTCTCTCTCTCTGCCCCTTCTACACATGCTCTCTCAAAAATAAATAAACATTAAAAAAAAAAAAAAGGGTGTGTGGGGGAGTGCCTCAGTGGTTCAGTCTAGTCGGTTAAGCATCTGACTTTCAGCTCAGGTCATGATGTCATGGTTGTGGCTTTGAGTCCACATCAGGCTTTCTACTGTCAGCCCAGAGCCTGCTTCAGAACCTTTGCCTCCCTCTCTTTCTCTGCCCCTCTCCCACTCCCTCTCTCTCAAAAATAAACATAAAAAATAATAAATAAATAATAAAGAAAGCATTAAAATATGTGAAGAAAACCTGATAGAACTGGAAGGAGAAATAGATAAATCTGCTCCAACTATGTAAAAAATGGACAAATCCATCAGCCTACCTAAAGACAAATTGAACTCAACATCATCATGTTGATCATATTGGATATAGTTTACATCCATCAACTGCTTCACAAAACAACAGCAGAATACATATTCTTCTTAAGTTTACATGGAAAATTCACCAAGATAGACCCCATTCTGGGCCATAAAACACAACTTAACAAATTTAAAAGAATAGAAATCTGTGGAAAAGTTTTTTCCCTAAGGTCTGGAAGAAGACAAAGATGTCCACTCTTATGACTTTTGCTCAAACAGTACTGTAATTCCTAGCCATAGCCATTAGACAACAGAAAGAAATAAAAACATCCAAATTGGCAAGAAAGCAGTAAAACTTTCACTATTTGCAGATGACATGATACGATATAGAAAACCCAAAAGGCTCCACAAAGAACTACTAGAATTGATAAATGAATTCAGTAAAGTCACAGGATACAAATCAATGTACATAAATCTGTTGTATTTCTACACACCCATAATGAAGGAGCAGAAAGAGAAATTAAGAAAACAATTTCAAGTGCACCAAAACCAACAGAATACCTAGGAATAAACTTAACCAAAGAGGTGAAATGTCTCCAACTCTGTCCAAGGAAACTGTGTTCTCTCTACTGTTGTTGAGTATCTGCTTCAGTTGGCAGGTTGTCCATAATAGGAATGATTGCATGTAGGTTATTATGCAAGATATCACTACCTGTCAAGTTAATCTAATTAATTTTATTTGCTCTAAACCATGATGAAAAAGCAACTCAAAAGATTATAATTTACCTCTCTATGTTATTTTTTAATTTTTTAAAGTTTATTTATTTATTTTTGGGAGAAAGAGGGAGGGAGGGGCAGAGAGAGAATCCCAAGCAGCTCTGTCAGTGCAGAGCTGATGTGGGGCTTGAACTCACTAACTGTGAGATCATGACCTGAGCCGAAATCAAGAATTGGACACTTAAGTGACTGAGCTACCCAGGTGCCCTGATCTATGTAATTATTTCTTTGAGGTGATAATGCCCTGATTTACATAAGTAGTCCAATTGTCTTGGCAGATGTAATTTTCACTGTTAATTAATTTAGTAACATTCTAAGGTTATATAGGTGAAGTGAACTGAGACTCTTAACCCTGTTATCAGATGAGAAACTACTTGAGCACAGGACCATCTGGGAGATTAGGCAGGGGCATTTCAGTTCATGAGTATGCCTTGGTGAAAATAAAGTGAAATCTTACTAAAGTAGAATGGGAAGGATATAAAAGGAGGTTAGAAATGGGAGCCATACCACTCAACATCAAATTATAGGAAGAAATGTCAATTATGAACTCCAACAGAAGAATCTTAAATGGGAAAGAATCACCAATTACAGTCCCCAATGAGGAAAGAGGTACACTGTGTCTTCTATAAGAAATCAACTACCCCTGCAATTCAGCCAGTGAGACGCTGTCATCATGAAGATCTCGTGCTTTTGTCCAATCAACTTTCATTGAGAACAATCCCTCCCAACATCCTCCTTCTTCTCCATAAAATAATGTTCCTCTCTGTTGTTTGTTGGACTTGCCTATGGTTTTGCCATATTTTGCATGTTCTGAATTGCAATTCTCTGTTATTCCTGGTTAAAGACGTTTTTACTGGCTTTATTTTTAAGGTTAACACATTTTGTCATAAAAATTAGGCCAGAAATATCATTTTAACATAACAAGGACATGTTGATTCAGAAGGTGACTGAGTAACAGTCTTACTAAGAAAATATGTTCTCCAGGTGACAAATGTGTTTGCCTTAAGGTCTGCCTGAAGAAAAAGGGCAATAGCTTCACTGGGGGAGACACCTAAGTATTGGTGAAACACCTACTCATAAAACCAAGGCTTATCCCCACTCCAGGATAAGTCTCAGCACAGGAAGACTGTTGGCATCTAGCCGATACCTAGATGCCATCTAAATGCAGAATTTCGCAGACTCAAGAAGGGACATGGAATAATACATAGACATATAGTGAAACAGTTCATTTATTCCTTTCATATTATAGTCTTCAAATATTTATTGGGTGTCTCTTGTATATAAGACACTATTCAAGAGCCTGAAAGTATACAGCAGGGAATAAAGTCTCTGTGTTCATAGTGCTTCTATTTTACTAGGGGGAACTCAAAATGGGCAAATTATATGTCAGCTGTTAAGTGCTATAGTGAAAATCAGAGAAAGGAAGGGAAAAAAGGATTGTATTTTCTAAAAGAAGATGAGGGAATGCTTTACTGAGGTCTTAGTATGTTCGGGCTGCTGTAACAAAATACCACAGACCGGGTAGATTACAATTTCTTCCTTTTCTTCTTCTCTTCCTTTCTTTTTCTCTTTCTTCCTCTCTTTTCTTTTTCTTTCTTTTCTTCTCTCTCTTTCTTTCCTTCCTTTTCCTTTTCTTTTTGTGTGAATGCCATCTTCCAGACTTGTTGTATTCTCACATAGTTGAAAGGACTAGGGAGCTCTGTAAGATCTATTTTATAAGAGTACGAATCCCACTTATGAATGCTCCTCCCTTGTGGTCTAAGTACTTTCAAAGGCACCACCTCCTAATACCATCACATTGGAGATTAGGATGTCATCATATGAACTTTGAGAGGACCCAGACATTCAGACTATAGCAATAGATAAAGTGATTCTTCAGCAGAGACTTGAAGATTGTGTGTGTACACTTGGGGAGCATTCCAGGTAGAGGGACAGCTTATGTAAAATCCCTGAGAATGGAATATGCTTTGCAAATTTTAGGAACAGCCATTTTTCTGGACTGAAATAAGGAAAGGCCAGAATTGTTGGAGAAGTTAAAGAGGTAAGTGTGGGAGAAAACACAGGTACTTTCTGGCTGTTTCAAGTGGGATGGGAGACCACTAGAGAGTTTTTAGCAGAGGAGTAATACCTTATTTCCATGTTAAAAGATCACTCTGCTTACTGTGTTGAGAATAATCCCATGAGTGGTGAGAGTGCATAGGCAGAGACAAGAGAGCAAACTGGTATGAGATTATAATAATCTGGAAACTATTTAGTGATACCTGACATCAGAGGAGTTGTGGTGGTGGGGTAGAGAAATGGTTAGATTCTAGATATATTTTGAAGCTATAACTGAAAGGTTAGATTGAATGTGAAGTATATGCGAAAGATGGCAAAGATACTTCTTAGGTACCTGGACTGAGTACCTGCAAGAATGGAGTTGCTTATTACTAAAATGGGGGATCCCAAAGCAAAAATAATTCCTCTCCTTTTCCTTGGTTTTCATGTTTTCACATATGTTCTGCACAACCAAAGAGAGATGCTGAAAAGGCATAATTGGCAAATAACTACTGGAAATTCCTCTCAACTCTGCCCTCTTGCAGTGAAAGCAGGTATTAATAGTAAAGGAGGGGTACATAGCTGGCTCAAGTGGTAGAGAATGTGACTCTTAATCTCAGGGTTATGAGTTGGAGTCCAGCACTGGGTCTAGACCTTATTTTTTTTTTTTTTAAAAGCTATTAAAACGTAGTAAAGGAATGGGCATGGCTGCGTTCCAACAAACTTTACAACACTAAAACTTGAATTTCATCTAATTTTCAAATATTACTATTATTATTACACTATTATTAAAAAATTTTTAAAGTGCATTTATTTTGAAAGAGAGAGCAAGTGGGAGAGGGGTAGAGAGAGGAAGGGGAGACAGAGAATCTCAAGCAGCCTCCACGCTGCTAGTGCAGAGCGCAATGGGGTGGCTCAAACTCTGAAACTGTGAGATCACGACCTGAGTCAAACTAAGAGTTGGAAGCTTAACCAACTAAGCCACCCAGGTGCCCCTACTCTTACATGACTTTTAAAATACATACCAAGCAAGAGTCTGCAAAACCTAAAAAATTTACTGCTTACAGTTTGCCAAGTTTTGGTAGAGATGAAAACAAGATGGGGCATTAATTAGTTGATAATCTTGGTATGTGGAGATTCACTATGCTAGTTTAGTTTTGTATATAGTTGACATTTTCATAATATAAAGTTTTTTAATGTCTAGGTGTACCAAAAGTGATTTATCTTCTGTGTCTTCCTTACCATCCCCATCTGACAAAAATCTGAAAGTTGTCTCTATCTAGTAAACGCAGCCGTTTGTCTTTTTTGTTTTTCTGAAAAAGCAAAAACTCTTTCGAAGCCTTCAGTACTTTCAAAATAAGCCCTTTGGACTGGACATTTCGCGACTGCGGAAGTAGAAGGTACAAGTGCGATTAGTAGAAAGACTTTGTTGCTCTCTTTGAGAGTGTGGGAGCAGTTGTCTGTTTTCTTGTTACTATACGCTACCAGGACGAATCCCCTTCATACAGGAAATCAAAACAAAAATCCCTAGTGATCACTCCAGTATTCTCCGCCCCCAAATGAGTCCCGGAAATGACGCCATCAGCCAACTGGTACCTCTGCCCGGCCCCAGTACTGGTGGGGCATTAACGTCAGCACGTCGGTCATCCTACACGTCCAGCTTGGGGAAGACTGACTGGAATGTCCTGGCTGGCGCCAGCCCCCGAATCTTCGGGAGCCCCGGTCGACTGCGAATGCGCAGGAATGCTTGGGCGTGGCTTCAAGTCACTCCGCCCCCTCCCGGCCTGTGCGACCAATGAACAGCGACTGCCCCGGGGCCGGGTAAATCCTTAGAGGCCGGAATTATTAGCCGAGAGGATAGCTCCGCCCTTGGTTCCTCCAGGCCCTCGCTCCCCGCCTCGCGCTGCCTCCGCCCCGCCTCCCTCTCCCGCCCGCCTTCCCTACTGCGAGGTGACACGGGGCTTCGGCTGGGGAAGGGGGCGAGGGAAGTAAGTTAGAGGTCGGACTGCCGGCGTTGGCGCAACCCCCAACGTGAGCGCGGTGACGGGGAGCGGGTTGTAGAGAAGAAGTGGCCGCGTGGCAGACGTGGGAGGGCCCCCGGTGCGTGGTGGGGAGCGCGCTGTAGAGTCTGGGGCGGCTGTGAGGGGGCGAGGTTAACCCGGGTGTGTCCCAGTGCAGTCTGCAGGGTGTGGGTAGCGTGTCGGAAGATGCGGAGCTCGCGCTGCCCCATTTCCAAAGCTTCTCTTGGCAGCTTGCACACCTTAGGTTTGCCTCTGTTTCGGTTGTCTGGGTTGCGAGGAGGAAATTTAAAGATCCCTAAAAACACTGGGAGGCTTTCCTGGGTTGTTTACCCGTGCCAGTGCGTGCGTGCTCCTTTCTTCTTCCTGGATGGAGAGGTAAAGGGGCAGGTGGGCAGGTCGGCTTTCACCCAGCGAGGATTGTTAAAATAAACAAACCAGGAATTCCTCACCCTCCTCCCCACGCCCTGCCCTGCAACTCCGCGACAAACATTCCCTACAAGTTTTAAGAAGCAGACTAGAATATTCTAAGGGATTCTTTGTCTTTGAAATATAGCACTAGTAAGTGTCGTTTTCTTTATGTTTCTAGAAAATATAGTGGCAACGGCGTCTTGCGGGTTATTATCACTGGACGCGTTTTTGGTTATGAGTACTCTCAGGGTCTGCCCTAGAGAATTATAACTTTATATTGATGTGAAATATTGTGTTAGCAGTGATGTTTTCCTGAAGCACTATTTTCTATGAAATCAATCAGTATAAAAGCTTAGCTGATTGCGGGAAGTAGATAAATCTATAGTTCTGATAAATCTACAGTTTTTAATATGACCCTTATTTCTAGCACACTTTTTGCGTATTTTTGTCTTTCACAGATTTAATCGCCCAACTACCATGATGAAGATAGGTTGGAGTAACTGCCTGAACTGAATTTTATTGACCAGAAGACAGTCCATTTGATTTCACTTATTTTTGTTTTCCCTTCTACTTTGAGCTTTACTGTAACGGCTGAAAAACTTGGAAAATAAAATGAACATGCTGTAGTCTTGAACATAATTTTTTTTTGGAGGAAAAATTAAAGTGCCAGAGTGAAAGCCAGAATGGCATCCAGAGAGAGGCTCTTTGAACTTTGGATGCTTTATTGTACAAAGGTAACTGCTTTCCTTTTTATTTCTAAGGTTTAAAATACTTTGTTGTAAAATTTTGTGACTGGCCTTATCACTTTATATAATGGATAATATATTTGTATTTATAGTAATGACCCAGAACTTAACAACATGGATATTTCTGTTTTCTACTTTTTGCAGATTTGAACACATACACGATATTGACACACTTTTTAAAACTGTAGGGTGTGGTTTTTATTTTTCTTCAGTGATCATTAAGTTCTATAAGTAATATGACCGTAGAAAAAATGAAATATATTTATTTTTGTGTTTTCCTTTTTCTCCCACAAGCAGTGGTAGGGTAGAGATATTTTTATGAGAAGAGTGTTCAGCATTTTTCCTATAATTAACCTTTTAGCTGGTATGAAAATGTTACTGATTTGAGGCAGTTACTACAAGCGTACTGTGATGATAGTACCTCATGAGTAATCCTCACAATCCTGGGAGATGGCTTTGTAATTATCCCCTTTTACTGGTAAGAAAATTGATGCAGAAGTTAAAGGGGCTATTGAGAAGCAGAGTCAAGTCCATGTTTCTATCCAGTATGATTCCTTAGTATTTTTTATTTTTTCATTCAAAAATAATGTTTTCTGTCTTGGTCTTTATGTGAATTTTTTCATGTTAACTTTCATATTATGTTATTGGAGGAGAAGAATACTACTTAAAAACATGTTTTTCAAGAGAGGAGCTACATTACTGCTTTGAAGATACTGGCAAGGGTCAGAGAAACATCTCTAATTTACTACTTAAGTTACTTTAGGTCTGTGGTGAAGTTCTCAAGTCTCAGCGTCTGTTTCTGCCTTGTTCCTTCAGGCTCCTTATTTATACTTTCAGCTTTTTAAAGAACAAGTTATTCTTTAACAAATGATCTCAGTTATCTCTAATACTAAATTTTAGAGGTCACCCTGGAATTTCCTTGACTTCCTGGTTTGGCATGTCTTATAATTAGTGAAGGATATACTTTGAAATGTTTGATATGAATTTTTAAAATAGTTTTTTAGTCTTGTGTAATTTAATGCCAGAGATGTCTTTTTAAAAATAGACCACTTTTCTAATAAAAAAGGAATCGAATTCACCATTTTTGGAAATAGTCACTAACACATGTCAGCTAAGTATTAAAATGCAGTTTAGTATGAATGGTGGTTTAAAAAAGACTTTTTAAAAAATACATCAGACATACTAGATTTTACATTTTCAGAATGATAAGTTAAATGCGATTACTTTGTCTTACTAATGAGTTTTGTTGTTTCTAGGTGGAGTTAATGTTTTATTTGTCATTGTGTTTATGGAAGAAATGGTATAGGGATGCCTGGGCTTTTGCTCAGTAGGTAGAGCATGCCACTTGTGATCTTGGTGTTGTGAGTCCAGCTCAACATTGGGTGCAGACATTACTTAAAAATAAAACCTAAAAAAAAAAAAAGAAAAGATACTATAATTTGTTGGCATACACAGAGTTTTATTCTTTATAACTTTTAATATAAATATGAATCCTTACTCTTTTATGAAAAATGTCTAAGTAAATAACGAGGTCCCTTCATGGTCGAATTTTGAAGCCTATTTTTGGACAGAAAGATAAATCCCATTTATTTTTTTAATGTTTATTCATTTTTGAGAGACAGAGAGAGACAGAGCATGAGCGGAGGAGGAACAGAGAGAGGGGGAGACAGAATCTGAAGCAGGCTCCAGGCTCTGAGCTGTCAGCACAGAGCCCAACTCAGGGATCTAACTCACTGACAGCGAGATCATGACCTGAGCCGAAGTCAGACACTTTGTTAACTGAGCCACACAGGCACCCATCATAAATCCCATTTTTATGTTTAAATCAGTTGTGTACTTACTAAGATTTAAACTTTTTCAACTTTTTTCAAAAATTGTTACTAGAATAATGATTTTTATGTTTCACCAGTTCATGTTTAAGCTTGTAAGCTAGACGACATTCTTTTTTACAAACACCTTGGAAAATTCAAGCAGTTTCCAAACATACCTCATAGATACAACTCTTCTGCTCCCTGGTGAGGATTATTGCCAAATACCCAGTTGTACTCCGTAATCTTTCTAGCCTTATTGCTCACTTAAGCATATTGCCCTTCAAACCACTGGATTGTTTTTTTCACCTAACTTTTAACATCTTTTTTTACACCATTGATGGGCTTTCAGACTACTTCAGGACTTTTCAGAACTTTTATCTTACCTCCAACTTAGACCTTTTTCTGGGCTTGCAATTGTGAGGTCTAGTTTTGACTCTGCTCCTGTTTTGTTTTGTGACCTTGAGCCAGACTTACCTCTTTGGGTCTCACATTTTCTCATTTTTCATGTAAGAGTGTGTGTACAGCAAGAATGCTTGCCTAATTTACCATTAAGACTTTCATTTGTTTGTTTTGACCTCTGAGGGACTTGCATTTATTTTGTCGTCCTTCTTACGGATTGTCACATAGACCTTATTAGTTCATCTTCCTTTTTAAGTTTTTTTTTTAATGGAAAATTTCAAGCAGGCATAAATAGAGAAGATAGTATAGTGAACTCTTTTTTATCTGTCACCCTGCTTCAGTAATTACCATTTCATGTTCAGTTATGTTTCATCTGTAACCTTCCATTACCCTTGAATTATTAAAAAAAATTTTTTTTAACATGTATTTTTGAGAGAGAGAGAGAGACAGTGTGAGTCGGGGAGATGCAGAATCCAAAGCAGGCTATAGGCTCTGAGCTGTCAGCACAGAGCCTGATGCGGGTCTCAAACGCACAAAGCATGAGATCATGCCTGAGTTGAAGTCAGATGCTTAACTGACTGAGCCACCCAGGCGCCCCTACCCCTGAATTATTTTAAAGCATATCCCAGAAAACATGATCTTATCCATAAATATTTAAAAGTATATCTAGGGACACCTGGGTAGCTCAATCAGTTAAACGTCTTACTTTGGCATGATGTCGTGGTTTGGGAGTTGAACCCCGGCATCAGGCTCCTTGGTAGGGTTTTGACTCTGGAGCCTGGAGCCTGCTTTGGATTCTGTGTCTTCCTCTCTCTCTCTGCCGCTACGCTGCTCATACTCTTGTCTCTCTCTCTCAAAAATAAAAATAATAAAAACATTGAAAAAAAATTTTTAAAGTGTATCTGTAAAACAACTCTTCTTAACAACATAAGCAAAATCAATAATTCTTTAAATCAGTAATTCTTCAAATCATCAAATATCTGGTCAGTATTCTAACTTTTCTGGTAGGATCATAAGTGTGTTTATTGTCCTGCTGTTTGACTCAATATTTAAACAAAGGATACACACAATGTTTTGTTGGAAATATCTATTAAATCTTTTAATCCATAGGTTTCCCCTCAGCATACTTTTTATTCTTCTATTTGTTGAAGAAACCAGGTTTTGACATTAGAGTTTTCCTCAGTCTCAGTTTTGCTGGTTTAATTCCTTCATTTTAATTACTTGTTTCGTTCTCCTGTTATCTGCAAACTGGCATATCTAGAGACTTGGCTGATTCACATTCTGTTTGGCAGGGGGAGGCTAGAATAATTCATGTGTCTCCACTATCAATGAGTTTTACCTGCATGTAGTAATTATTTCATTAGAAGTTTACAAAACTGTGGTATTTCAATTCTGTCTTTATTAGCAGAACATATATAGAGAAATATTCCCTTATCAATTGATTGATGACAGTTCCTTAAAGGGAAAGCAGGCAGACTGAATTCTCGATTCTTTCTCTTTGTTTTCAGAATAATGGCTTGATTTACTAGCCTCCTCCGAAGGTGATAAGCTATTTTTCTTGAGTATCAAAATCATCTTTACTGATTAAAATTTAAATGTTGTCTGTCTACCATTTTGCTGCCCTAGTTGGTGTGTTATCCATACCAAACATTGTATACATATCTGATTAAAGAAGATGACTTCGAAGATCTATGAAGGTCAGCTTCCTAGCAGTAAGGTTAGGACATCCTCCATATTTGTCACAGGGCTGACTAGCATATGTATTCTGCAGTGTTTTAACCATAGATCGATATTAAGGTACTATCCTAGAGTTTCTATATAATGTGATGTTTTAAAAGTTGCCATTGAGAATTAATAGGTGTTTAAATAGGGCTCCATCAGAAATAATGTTTGGAGGGGCGCCTGGGTAGCTTAGTCGCTTAAGCGTCCGACTTTCGCTTAGGTCATGATCTCGCGGTTCCTGGGTTCGAGCCCCGCGTTGGGCTCTGTGCTGACTGCCAGCTCAGAGCCTGGAGTCTATTTCAGAGTCTGTATCTCCCTCTCTCTCTGACCCTCCCCTGCTCACGCTGTCTCTCTCTCCCCTAGAAATAAATAAAAATATTTAAAAAAGAAAAAAGAAATAATGCTTGGATAATACTGCTTAGGCAAAAGAAAAAATGTATAAATATGTTTTCTACGTTTTAGTCTGGGTTTAGTTGTAAACCATAATGTTAGTGATTAAAGTCTTTGAAGTACAATTAAAGTAAATTATTGGTTTCAGTTTTTGGCAGATGGCTTCTCACATATTATACTTGATATTTGAAAAGAATTTGGGTACAAAACTTGGCAGTTTGTTTTTTTAACCAGACTTTTCAGGTCTAACTTTTCACTTTCTCCTTCTAGGAACAGGATTTAATTGCATTGTTAGAAACATGCATGTTCCTACGAGGTTATTTGTTAACCTCATGTAGTTATTATATAATATAGGCAGGATGATTTTTGAACACCCAGCATTCCTGCTTTCTACAGATTCTTTTGCCAGATTATGTAGGCTGAACTTTTCTTGCCTCCAGATGGTTAACCAGAGTCCAGGATTTTATTAACAGTGCATTTCATATTGCTCTTATAAGTTAAACATTAATTTGAACATGTTCAATCATGTATCTGGATTTTACTTTAGTAGTTAACCACTTGTTAACTACTAAATATGTCTGAGGATATTTTTCTTGTTGTCTGAGCGTATTTTTTTTAAGTATTGAAGGCAATTTTATTTAGTTTTTAATATCTACAGATTTTAGTTCATACTACCTGTAGTAGACACCATATTATTCCCTATATCCTTTGACATTATTTTTTCACATAATGTGCTTATGGTAAAGAGAGACCGTGCTGAGCACGATTTTGATCTCTGCATCATCCTACAACTTTTTGGAATTCATATATTGCGAATAACAACATATATGTCTCATAAAGTCCATATTTCAACTCCCCTTGGAAAGGCATTAAGATATGTTTCTGGTCAACATTTAGTCTCTTGGGAGTGCTATAGTTGATCATCAGACTCTAGAAGAGAAACTCAACCTCTCAAATTCTTTGATAAGATTAAGTTAGTTTTGTTCTGTATAACAGTGAAAAGTGTCAAATACATTAACTCACTAAAAAGATACAGGGTAACTCAAAAGCATCATGACATTAGAAATGTGACAGTGTGGGTTGAAATTCAAGGTTCATTTTTGTCATTTGACTTTTTTGGGTTTTTTTTGATACTCCTCTTACACTGAAAAATTTTGTGAAGCTACAGAATTAGAGCCAAGATTTCATCCCAGTTCTGCTTCTGATCTTAAGGAGAGATCAAAAAACAGGTTACATAATTTCTTGTTTTAGTTTTCTCATCTGTTAAATGGGAAAAAAATAACCATTTTTTCATCTGTCTTGTTGAGAAATTGTTGAGAAAAAAATGAATTAATTTTTTTTTAATGTACTGTAAGGATAAGAAACAAAATGTAATCTTCATGAGTAGTTTTAAGATACATATATGAATTCAAGAATATGTATCGTTACTTCTGTTTTGCCTTTATTTAAGATAATAATAGAGAACAGTATTCTCACCTTTTTATCTAGAGATAAAAGTATACTCCTCAGTTTCTCAATTTTTGTTGTTGTTATTGTTTTGTTTTTGTTTTTATTTTTCTTTCAAACATAGCAACTAATTATTCCTAATAATGATATGAGAGTTTTTTTACTCTAAACCAAGTTTGTTTTGGACCTTGGTGATGCTCTATTTCCTGCTGTTGCCCTTTGTCCTGCTAAATCTGGAATATGACTGAAATAGATAGTTTTGCAATGAGCTCAGAGTAAACTTCCTTTTCAGAATAAAAGTATTGCTTCATAAAGAAAATGGAATTTAGAAGTATTTTATTCAGATAAAAAATCAAGTACCTCTTTTTATACATAGATTTGGAAAAAATGAACATATACTCTTCTAATGAGAAAGTTACAATTTAAAGTTCTAAATGAAGCTTTTAGTAAGATGCCTCAATATATATCAACTCTTCTAATTTAATCCACATTTAATAAGTCTCCAGTATGTGCAAAGTATAAAATGGCTTTTAATTTTCAGTGGCTTAATAGTGACTTTGTATGTAAGGAAAGTAATGTTTGACCTAAAGCAAAACAAAGAAAATTGTTAGCAGCTCAGGGGTAGTGGTTACCAATTACATGTTTAGGAGACGTAAAAGCAAAAACTGAATATTTTATATTAACAGACATGGAAGTAGCCTTTAGGAAAGGAATATTACCTTTGTGATTTGACTTGAGCTTATGTACTGCTCTAAAAAGTTTGAAGAGGCATGAATATTTCTTACTCCTTTTGAATATCAAAATTTAAATTTCCCTGGTAGAAAGTAGAACTGATAGCACTGAAATGTGTAGATAGGAGCATGAGTGAAATATAAGACTCTAAATAATTATCAGGGTTTTTTGTTGGTACATTCAGGTTTTATTGGGAATTATTGAAGAGTAAAATGAACATAAGAAGAGGTCATAGTCAGGGAGTCTTAGAGAATGTTATCATTTAAGAGGATAGAGGAAGAAGAGTTTTTGTAAGGAGTTTGAGTGGAAGGACCATCGGGAGTCCTTCCGAATTGTCCTTCCAAATTGAATGATTGCCTCAAGTAGAGGGCTTTTATAAAGAAGAGAGTAGTCAGTACTGTCGTTCAATATGGCAGTAAAGAAAAGCATTATGGAGCATATATTGGATTTGATATTTAAGAGATTATTGGTGGCTTTAGCAAAGTAGTTCTTAAACAAGTTGGGGGGAAAGATGTTAAAAATAGAAATGCTCACTTCATTAATTTTTAAATTCATACCAACAGCCTTAATACTACCAAACTGCTGCTATTAAAGTTTGAAAGTATTTACTTTTGATTTTTGTACTTCTCTAGCCAAGGCTTTTATTGGTTTCTGTACCACACTTTGCATGGCATGATTCTAGAACATCTGAAATTTTTTTTTTCTAATGTTTTATTTCTGAGAGAGAGAGAGTATGTGTGAGAGCAGGAGAGGGTCAGAGAGAGGGAGACACAGAATCTGAAACAGTCTGCAGGCTCTGAGCTGGCTGTCAGCACAGAGCCTGACACAGAGCTCGAACCCACGAACCGTGACATCGTGACCTGAGCCGAAGTGGAACACTTAACCTACTGAGCCACCCAGGTGACCCGAACATCTGAAAATTTTCACGTTGCCAAGATGTCATCTGTAATTTGAAAAATACAGCTCTACAAATTGAGCAGTCACTGATGATCATTTAGTAGCAATGTGAATGTGACCACTGAAATGGACTACTAGTTATAAGGTAGTCAACTTTAATATGTTTAAATTAACTTGAAAATTAATAGAAATGAGAATATAAACTTAACAAATTTTTATATGAAACTTCTGGACCCAGAACTATTTCTAATAACTCCCAGAGCTCTTGGACCTGTTTCAGAAACAAGCCTTGATCAATATCTGACATACTGCTACTATTTTGCCTTTTCTACATCTTCCTTTTCCTATTGCAAAATTACACGACAAATTTACTACAATGGAGTGAAATTTGGAACTAAGAATCTCGACTATCAAAGTCTGATTTTTTGGTTACAATTATTCGTATCTCTCCTATATAAAAAATCTACTTCATGCCCAGTTTAAGAATTCCAAAAGTCTCATCCAATCATGGTATCAGTTTAAACCCAAGATCTGGGGGCGCCTGGGTGGCTTAGTCGGTTAAGCGTCCGACTTTCGCTTAGGTCATGATCTCGCGGTTCGTGGGTTCGAGCCCCGCGTCGTGCTCTGTGCTGACTGCCAGCTCAGAGCCTGGAGCCTGCTTCAGTCTGTGACTCCCTCTCTCTCTGACCCTCCCCTGCTCACGCTGTCTCTGTCTCTCTCCTAGAAATAAATAAAACATTAAAAAAAAAAAAAAATTTAAACCCAAGATCTGTTAATATAAATCAAGGCTCAATTCTGGTTTTTATTGATACTGAGACCTGTGACCTCAGAAGACACTATTGATATCTAGCCCCCACAAACCCAACGTATACTGGTGAAACTGATGGGAATGCCTCAATAAAAACTCTTGAAAAACAAAGAATGGGAGGCATATAGGAGGCTTTGATCCATAACAATTCTGAAAACTGGGCAAATGTTGCCTGGTCTTTCTATATTCAGAGAAGGAATGTTCCATGATTTGATTCTGGTTCTGTTCCTTGGTAGTAGCTGCAAAGGCTACTGTTCTCTACTGATCTTTGCACTATACTTTTTCTGTAATTATTCTTTTGGTACATCCAAAGAGGGCATTGGAGACTAGTTTCTTGTGATTGAACAGCTCCCTCATCTGGCTTCTTGCATATAGAAAGTCGCCTATAGGAAATGGGGAGTCTAGGGGTCCCTGGGTGGCTTAGTCGGTTAAGCGTCTGACTTCGGCTCAGGTCATGATCTCACAGTTTGTGGGTTTGAGCCCCGCATTGGGCTCTGTGCTGACAGCCAGCTTAGAGCCTGTCTCCCTCTCTCTCTGACCCTCCCCTGCTCACGATGTCTCTCTCTNAGGAGTCCACTTTCTATTTCTTCTGTCCTCACTTGTTTTCTCTCATCTAACTATATTGTCTAATAATTCCAACATGATGTTCTGTAGTATTTGAAGTAAAAGACATACTTGTCTCCCCTCTCACTGTAATGTGGAAAAGACTGGGGTTTGCTATTAGGTTAACTTCAGACTTTGGGACTGAGATGTGTATGTATAACCCCTTTTACTCATAGATCACATTTATGGTAGGTAAATGATGGATGTTTTATTTTATTCATTTTTAGGTATACTTTGACATTTCTAATGCAGATTTGTTAATATATTATGAAACTACTTAGAATATTTGTGTGTGTACATGTTAAGATGTAGATAATTAGACTATTTCTAAGTTCCAGAAAAATAGTAAGACTTGGTATGAAAAAATCGTAACTTACTTTAATCATTGGTAGTTAGTAGTTGTCATTTATTTTAAAAAAATTCTCTTTTAATGTTTTACTTATTTCTGAGAGAGAGAGAGACATCTTGAGCAGGGGAGGGTCAGAGAGAGAGAGGGAAACACAGAATCCGAAGTAGGCTCCAGGCCCTGAGCTAGCGTCAGCACCGACCCCAACGCGGGGCTCGAACCCACGAGCTGTGAGATCATGACTTGAGCTGAAATCGGACGATTAACCGACTGAGCCACCCAGGCACCCCAGTAGTTGTCATTTAAAATATTTTCCTTCATTAGACTCATTATTAATCATTAGGAATCGTGTTGCTGCATTTAATTCTGTTGCCCTTCATTTTAAAATATGTAAAATATAATGCTTATAGATCAAAGTTTAGTTTCTTGTAGTGTATGGATTTAAGTGTTTGGCCTACCTAAATTGCTTTTCTGTTTATACTCAGAGGCTTTCACAAAAACTTTTGATTTAATTTGTGAAAACAATTTTTTTTCTGACAATTTTATTCTAGGCATTCAAAATTTATTAAGATGTAAAATGTACTATGTAAAATGATTGAAATCTGCCATAACTCCTTTGATGATTTCAGAATTCAGACAATAATAAGCAACACTGATTTCTTCATCTTTTCTGCATCTTTTACCCTTGGGGTAAAGATCAACTGAAAACAAACCCACCTCACTCTTCTACCTTCTATCTTCAGGGGTACTCCAGGGAAAAATGCCTTTGTGTTAAGCAGAGCCAAAAGGTGAAAAGTCCTTGAGGTGATGTTCCCACAAGTTGATGCTTTTATGGATTTGCAAATCAAATTTATCTTTTGTTCTAGTTCAAAAAGCCTCAAGTCATGCAGACTAGTCTGGTGATTGGTAAAAGCAAATTCAGTCCCTCTGGAAGAAGAAACTTTCAGTGCAGATACCAAATATTTTTTCAGATTTCAGCTTAATACTTTAATAAGGATGTATCTATCAATCAACCGTACCAGGCTCTCATTGCCTTGAAATTTCTTTCATCTTTTCCAAGGGATTTGGCAGATACTCTTGTCTTCATTTGCATTAATTGGCATATGGTAGCTAGTTCTTTTGCATGTATTTCCATTTCCTGTATTTTAGTGTATCTCCCATTGTCAACTTTGTAAAGCACTTAGCTGTTTCCTTGCCATAAAACATAAAATTGTGATTATTTCTACAATAACGAATAGTTGTATCATTAATATCAAATTATACCCTGCCGCTGTTTTCATGCCTTTTTGTATACACAGTAACTTCATTTTATTGCCTAAACATAGTATAATTTTTTGAACATTTTGAATAGCAATTAAACTCTACGTGTAGTACTATGTACATAAATCTAGTGAAAGGTTATCAATATGAAACACCTGTTACTAGTTTTGCACAGGCATTGGCAAATCTGTCTTAACAGCAGCCTCTCTCAGAGCTATTGTAAGATGCATTTAGATTTCAAAGATACCAAAATGTAAAAAAAATTTAGAATCAGATAAATATGATATAAAGTGTGAACTTTGAAAAAGAATTTTTAAAAAAGAAATAGACTGTCTAGAAATTGGGGGGGAACCCAATAACAATTAAAACCAATAAGTGAGGTTAATATGAGTTTAGACAGCTGAAGAGAATTGGAGAATTGGAACGGGGATCATAAGTACTTTTTGGATATAACCTAAGGGGCACCTAGGTGGCTCAGTTGGTTAAGTGTCTGACTGGCTCAGGTCATGACCTTGAGGTTCGTGAGTTTGAGCCCCACGTTGGGCTCTGTGTTGACAGCTCAGAGCCTGGAACCTGCTTCAGATTTTGTTCTTCCTCACTGTCTGCCCCTCCCTGACTCGCACTCTGTCTCTCAAAAATAAACATTAAAAAATACATATATTAGCCTAGTAAGAGAAAGAAAGGGAAAATATGGAGGGAGGGTTAAGAGATATGAAGGCTAGTGTGAAAAGGTTTAAATCAACTGTGAAGGAGAGGAGATGAAGACTTAAACAAATGTATTTGAAGAAATTATGGGTGAGAACATTCCAGGATTAATGAATGTCTGCTGAATTTTATTTTATTTAAAAATTTTTTTAATGTTTTATTTATTTCTGAGAGAGAGAGACAGCATGAACAGGGGAGGGTCAGAGAGAGAGGGAGATACAGAATCTGAAACAGGCTCCAGGCTCTGAGCTGACAGTCAGCACAGAGTCCAACGTGAGGCTCAAACCCGTGAAACGTGAGATCATGACCTGAGCCGAAGTTGGACCCTTAACCGACTGAGCCATCCAGGCGCCCCTGTCTGCTGAATTTTAACCAGCATAAGTAAAACTAATTCCATTCCAAGATACAGCATAGTGAAACCATAATAGTTTTGCAGAAAACCAGAAAGAGAAAAATCTTAAAAGCTGCCAGAGAAAAATTCTCTTCGAAGGGATGACAGATTAATAGCTGATTTTTCAGTAATAATGATAGAGGGGGAAAGGTTGACATCATTAAAGAAAAAACTTACCAATCTGTTATTTCCAATCAATGAATTTTTTTCAAAGAGGAAAGTGAAATAAAACCATGTTCAACAAAACCGCTTAATTCACCAGGAAAATAATGACAATTTTCAATTTGTGTGTATTCTATAAATAGTTTCAAAGTAAAGCAACCATTGACAGAACTCCAGAGAAATGAGCATGTGAAAATCACAGGGTTATTTTTTCTAACTTTTAGTTAGTTTTTTTTTTTTTAACTTTAGTAACTAATAGAATGAATATACTGTAAAGATACAAAAGATTTAAACAATAGGATTGACAAATTTGATATAAGGGATTTATGAAGAACATCATACACAGCATACATTCCTTTCAAGTACATGAAACACTTAACAAAAATGATATAGCTGACTCTAGAGCAAATTTTAACAAATTTCAAATGATAAAAATTAGAGTATGTTTAACAATGTGAATGAAGGAAGAAATCAACAAAAAAGATTAAGAAGGAATGTTTGGAGGCCATGAAATACCTTTTTAAATAAACCTTTGATGAAAGAATAAGTAATAACAATTAGAATTTTGGGGGACTTGGATAATAAAAGTATGCATTTTAGAACTGATATGAAGCAGCTACCCATTACTTAGGAAAATTTATGGCTTTAAATAAATTTTTTTAAAGGCTAAAAATTAATGAATTACACATTTGAGGTTGCCAACCTTATAAGTCCTCTACTATATTGTACCAGGATTCTTTTGTGACCAATAGAATTTGGCAAAAGTGGTGGTGATATGTCGTTTCTGAAATTAGAAAAGACGCTGCTATTTCTATCTCACTCTTTGTTTTCTTGTATCATTCACTTGGGAATACCAACTGCTATGTTGTGAGCCCTATGGAGAGACCCATTTTGTGAAGAACTGAATGAAGCCTTGCCAGCCACCACATGAGAAAGGTTGAAAGTGGCTCCTCCCGGGGCGCTTGGGTGGCTCAGTCGGTTAAGTGTCTGACTTCAGCTCAGATCATGATCTGGTGGTTGGTGAGTTTGAGTCCCATGTTGGGCTCTGTGCTGACACCTCAGAGGCTGGAGCCTACTTTGGATTCTGTGTCTCCCTCTTTCTCTGTTCCTCCTCACCTCATGCTCTGTCTCTCTCTCAAAAGTCAATAAACATTAAAAAAAAAAAAGTTTTTAAAGAAAGTAGTTCTTCCAGCCCAGTCAAGCTTTGCTCCAACCCTATTTGACATCTTCATTATAATGAAGGCTCATGAGAAACTCTGAGCAAGAACCGTCCACCTGAGCTGCTTTTGAATTCTGGACCTATAACTCTGATAAAATATTTGTTTAAGTTCCTAAATGTATTTAATTTGTAATGCAGAAATATATTATCAATATGCTATGCATTTCCAGAAGACAAGAATAAATCCAAACAAAGTAGAGTGAGGCAAATTGTAAGGTTATTTTTAATATGAAAATTCTCAAATTTATTGTTTGTTTTTTTTATTATTGCAGGAAATACATGCATATAAGAAGGCTGACATGTATTAACGGGTGTATTTTTTTTTAAGTTTATTTTGAGAGAGCACACATGTGAGCATGGAAGGGGGAGAGAGTATCCCAAGCAGGCTCTGCACTGTCCGTACAGAGCCTGATGAAGCCTGTTGTGGAGCCTGAACTCTTGAACTGTAAGATCACAACCTGTTCCGAAATCAAGAGTCAGACGCCTAACCAACTGAGCCACCCAGGTGCCCAGGAGTATGTTTCATTTTGATAAATCATCTATTATATAACATTTTGGGATTAATGGCATAAACCTAATCTGTAAATGGATATAATCTTAGGAATGTGGAAATGAGATTAATAGTTTCTTTTGCAAATCTTTCTAGTAGTCATGGTAATACAAGGAAATTATAAGGTTATTACAAAATTTACTCATAAAATACTAGGTCTAGAAAATGATGATCACTAGCTTTAACATCACAAAAGAGAAAACTAGATATGTACCTTCTGAAGGACATACAGAGCAACACCTATGTAGTATTTTTTGCCAAAAAACCATGAACCTAAATTTGATAGTTTCTAGATCTACTAATTAATTGGAAATATAGAGGCTGAGGAACATGTCAAATGACAGAAGAATACGTAGTCAGCAGAGTCCTAATGTGAGAAATACTATTTCACAAATGACCCAGTGTCTTCAACAAATAAATTAGGCCAATAAAAGTAGATGTAATGGAAACCTATAGGTTTAAATAGACCTGATAAATACATCAACCAAATGCAATTTGTGGACTTTATTTGGGTCCTGATCTTATCGGACTGTTAAAAAAAGAAGGGCATTTATCAACAAATCAGGAAAACTTGAACACTGATATAAAGGAACTGTAAATTTTTTGACATGTGATAATGTCATAGTTTTAAAAGGTACCTTTTAGGAATATGTTTTGAAATGTTTGTGGATGAAATGATACTGTGTTTGCTTCAAAATAATCTAGTTGATAATGAGGATACAGGTGAAAGAATATTCATGCATGATTTGATAATTAAAGCTGAGTCATTATAAGTATGTTTAAAATTTTGTTTAACAAAATTATTTTAGAAATTAATGAATTAATACATGTAATAGAAAAGATCAATCAAATAAAAAAATTGTTTCTTTGATAAAACTAATGTCAGGAATGTAAGGTTCATGATTATATGTTCTTAAAAATTTCACATTATAACCACCACTTTCAATGCCATTCACAAGGCATATTTCACCTTAAAGATAATATATTCTTAAAAATCTTGTTTAATTTTGCTTAACTAGTGCTTCTCAAACTTGATTAAGCATAGCCATCTTTCTTTTTCTCCTTTTTTTTCTAACTTCACATTGTATTTGCCGTCCAAGTGAACAGTGTCTCTAAGTACTTGCTCAGGAAATGCTGACTTCTCCAGTTTTATTTATTTATTTAACAGGACCGGATATTGTATGTCTTTGATAATACCTTGCTATTTTCTATCTGTCTGGACTTCTTCCTTGAGTATATCTGCTTATAATGACCTGTGAAAAACTTAAAAAAAAATTTTTTTTAATGTTCTATTTATTTTTGAGAGAGAGATAGAGACAGCATGAGCAGGGGAGGATCTGTGAAAAACTTTTGAGTGCTTCAGTTACTTACAATTTTGGCTGAGTCCATAACTCCCTTTTTATTATTTCAGTGCTTTTTATATAACTGCTTTACTTCCTTATGCTATTTTGCATTTATTTGTTTATGCCTCTTTTCTATGGAACAATGAGCACTTTAAGGATAAGATTATGCATTTTTTTGAGGTATAATTGATCTAAGATTATGTTTTACTTGTCATCGTAGCCATAGGTAGCTAGATTCTGTCAGAAAAATTTGACGGATGGCCTGAAAGATGAATTACCATTAATAATGTTTTATTGGGGGGCGCCTGGGTGGCTCAGTCGGTTAAGCATCTGACTTTGGCTCAGGTCATGATCTTGTGGTTAGTGAATTTTAGCCCTGTGTTGGCTTCTGTAGTGACAGCCTGGAGCCTGGAGCCTGCTTCAGATTCTGTCTCTGCCCCTCCCACACTCATGCTCAGTCTGTCTCTTCTCAAAAATGAATAAACATTAAAAAAAATTATTTTAAAATAATGTTTCTGTTGGGGGCAGGATTTATCTTCTTTTCATAGGATGTTAGAATCTACATTATAAATGTAACTGACTTAAGTGAACTTTTACAATGCAACTCATATGTAAGTTGGAAGCTGCCCAGTATTGGTTGAAATATGTATATGTATTTAGAAGTTTATAGTTTTATTATTTATTTATTTGTTTAATTTATTTTTTCAAAACAGCATGTTTATGAACCAAAATTAGTGGCACAGGGCTAACAGAATAATGTTTCTAATTTTAATCAGAAGAAAACTATTTGATCCATTTTGTGAGGATACTTGAAATATGTTTAATAATAAAGACAACCAGCATTATGTTTTTACTTTGATTTGCTATGAGTTTTTGTTCTTTCAGTTTCTTCTGTGGTATCTTTCTCTTCTGGTTTAGTAGCAATCTGCTCTTTTTCAGTAAGGATCATCTCAGTGTGGCAGGGAGAGCTCATATATGGGTTAATCCAACCATGAGCCCTGTAAGTTCTATGGTGCATCTTGGACACTTTGTTCACTTGGATGTGCTCAATGACCAGAAAATCTGTATCTAAACCCTTAAATTCAGCATTACTCTCTGCATTTTTAAACATGTGCAGTAAAAATTCAGTACTGTTTTTGGGCCACCAACCCTGTGTCCAGCCCCACCATTTGGCCTGGGCACACCTACCAACTCCACCATTGTAGCGTCTGAGTGGCACACACTGCTCCTGCAAAGTGACATCTTTCAGATACTTGGGGCAATTTCACATGTATTCTTAAAGTGAACACAAAGACTTGAACCTCTTTATTTGCATTATTGTGGGGTTTTCCGGATCAAGTGAATAGCGAACCATTTATAGAGATTACCTCAGGCCACTTATGGGAAAAGCAAAAGTTTATAGTTTAAAAGTTGAAAGAATATTACAACCTAAATATATCATTGTGTGAAGGAAGTTAAGGTTTTCCCTTTTCTTACCTGTAACCTTACCCCTTAAGAACTAGGTGAAATTGTATGGATCTCTCTCTCTCTCTTTTTTTAATTTTTATATGTTTATTTTATTTTTGAGAGACAGAATGCAAGTGGGGCAGAGGGAGAGGGGGACAGAGGGTCTGAAGCGGACTCTGCACTGACAACAGAGAGCCCGATGTGGGACTTGAACTCATAACCTGAGCTTATGACCTGAGCTCATGATCTGAGCCAAAGTTGGACACTTAACCAACTGAGCCACCCAGATGCCCCTTTATGGGTCTCTTAATTCCATTACCATAAAGCATCCCCATAGGGGAGTGGATCTTAAGATGTAATTTAAATAATCATATTTGGCTAGTGGCCACTCTATTGGACAGCATCTCTCTCAGTGTTTAAACCTCATGCTGTGGTAATGGGGAGCCATCAGAAGTATTTGAACAGGAGAGGAGAAATGATTAGATTTAAGTTTAACAAATCCCATTAGTAGCTGTGTATAGGGAGGAGAAATTGAAGTTATAAAGACTAGTGGAGAACTACATAACAGTTGAAATGAAAGACTATCTTAAACAGTGACAGATGGTTGGACAAATGTTTGCAAAATCAAAGGTGATTCTGTAATTATGTCATAACTATTCTTATTTGAATTATGACCAACTTGATAGCAGAGTCTATATCTTAATAATGGTAAAAAGCATGTTTTGAGAACTGCTAAATGACAGGCATTGTTGAATGCTTTATATGTATTATCTCATTTAGTGCCTTTAGTACTCTTTGAGGTAGGAAATATTATAGATGAAGAATGGATCAGAGAGATGAAAAAGATTTGAAAGGAAAAGAATACACTTAAAATCATTAGGCAAGGGGCATCATGAGATATTTAGATATGTTGCATAGAATATTCCTGTTTTATGGAAGCTTCCTAATTTTTGGCACATCTAGTTATAAAAATAATATTAATACTTGAGCATATACTTTGTGCTAGGCATTGTTCTAAGCCCTTGAAATATATTAGATTATTTAATTTTTACAACAGCTGTGTAAGAAAGATACTATCATTATACTTATTTTTATAGAGGATAAAATTGATATGCAAACATAGGATAACTTGTTTAAGAAAGTAGCTGAGCAGGTATTAGGAGTCTACATAATTTGACCCCAGTATTACTGCAGTATATAATACATTTGTGGGTTGTATTCATAAATAGTGTACAAACGGAGAGAGAGACCATACTGTGGTGTTTCAGTATGCCAAACTCTTAACCATGAAAGTGACTAAGCTTGAAATTTAATTACTATGGTTTCTGGGTGTGTGGAGATCTTTTTATGGTTTTTTGGCAGTAAAGGGTAGATTCTCCCTTTTTAAGAATTTTGTCAGACTGTGTGGAATGTGACTGTTTTATGTTTTAAATTGTTTATGGCCTTGAGTTTCCTGACCCTGACTCTTTTCCTCTTATTTGGTCATTAAAGTTGTGCTCATAATTCAAAGACAGTGTAGTGTAGGGAAAGGAGCACAATTGGAGTCATACATCTTGCATTTTAATGCCAGCCAGTATCAGTTACTAGCTTTATGACTGTGGAAAAGTTATATATGCCACTACATCCCTTTTCTACAGAATGGGGAAATGAAACCTTTGGATAGGTTTAAGGAGTAAATGGAATGAACACATATTTTGAAAAAAATACCTGCTGTAGTAGTGAGCACATGTCATGTGCTCAAAAAACTGTAACTGCTTTGCTTTTACTAAACTAAACATACTCAGATTTAGAAACATATTCAGATTTATGTACCATATCTTTCCCTATAGTTGTTAAGATTCCTAGGAGAACTCTGTACCTGACAACCACTTGGTAACCCTGACCTTTAGACTTTGAACCAGATACTGTAGAGTTCCTAAATAAACTATGAGGAAAAATGCATAAATTATTTATGTTGTTATGAGACTGTTTTGTATTGAACTTTCACAGAGAGATAATCATGTGCTTAATTAAAAGCAACAATGTTAAGGAATACTTCATCAACTTGTATTTCTGGAATCCTATCTTGAATGGATAAATGAGTAAATGAATAAATGAATAATGTACTAGTTGGAAATGAAAATAACAAGTAATGGAACCCTTGAGAAAATTTCTCATATAAGGTAGTACTTTTTCTGAGATATTTCCATTTTGTTTCTCACTGATCCTGTAGATAGTGGCAATTTATGAGCTGATTTTGGAACAGTATATAAATAGAAAAAACAAATACACAAAAGGTCAGCAGTCTCTGCATATTCTGGGAACATTCTTTTAGCAATTCTGATTTGTAGTGTAATGCTTTTATTTTAGGGAAATAAATTACTTGAGTTTCCTTTATCCAAGAGCAGTGCCTAACCAATAATATTTAATGACTGAGTTAGACTTCTGAATATCTTTGAAATTTATTGCAGTAAAGAAGTGTTACGAGGAAGGAAATAATTTTGAGCATCATTGTAATTTATATTTAACTAGACATTTCTGAAGAATCCTTTTTTCTTTAAGTAAATTTTGAGATAAAACTTACAGACTATAAAATGCACACATTTTAAGTGTCAAATTTCATGTTTTGATACAAGCAAATATTTGTGTCACCACTATATAAGAAAATTTCTATCACTTAGGAAAGTTTCCTTTGTGTCCCTTTGTAGTCGGTCTTCTGAAGGACAGCCAGCCAGTGATCTAATTTCTGTCACCATAGCCTGCTCTAGAACTTTGTGTAAATGAAATCATACAGTGTATAAACTTTAATGCCTGGTATTTCTTGCTCAATGTTTTTGAAATGTCTTTTTAAAAAATCTTTTAAATGTTTATTTACTTTGAAAGAGAGAGCGAATCCATGAGTGGAGGAGGGATGGAGGGAGGTAGAGAGAATCCCAAGCAGGCTTTGCACTGTCAACACAAAGCCCAATGTGGGGCTTGAACTCAGGAATTGTGAGATCATGACCTGAACTGAAATCAAGAGTCAGAGGCTTAACCGACTGAGCCACTCAGGTCCCCTTTTTGTTTTTGAAATTTCTGTTGGTTGTTGTATCAATGGATTTTTAAGTGTTATTCCTGAAGAGCATTTCACTGTATGAGTATAGCATGATTTCTTTGTCAGTTAGCTGGTTGATGGAATTTTGGATTTCTAGCTTTTGCCTACTAAAAATAAATCTGTGAACATTTTCGTATGTTTTTGTAGTTACATGTTTTCCTTCTAGGGGCCATGTGGTATATCTATGTTTAATTTTAAAAGAAACTTCCTAACTATTCTCTAAATGATTATACCATTTTATATTCCTACCAGAAGTGTGAGTTCTAGTTGCTCCACAGCTTCTCCAACACTTGGTATAGTCAGGCTTTTTAGTTTTAGCCATTCTAGTGGGTGTTTAATGGGCATTCCTTTTGATTTTTATTTGCTTTTCTCTGGATAACTAATGTTGTTGATCACGCTTTCATATACTATTTGGTCATTTATGTATCCTCTTTTGTAAAGTGTTGTTGAGTTGTCATCTTTTTAGTATTGATTTTTATGAGTTCTTTATATAGTCTTGGTTTAAGTCCTTTGTTAAATGTATGTATTAAGAATATTTTTAGGGGCGCCTGGGTGGCTTAGTCGGTTGAGCGTCCGACTTTCGCTTAGGTCATGATCTCGCGGTTCATGGGTTTGAGCCCCGTGTCGGGCTCTGTGCTGACTGCCAGCTCAGAGCCTGGAGCCTGTTTCAGTCTGTGACTCCCTCTCTCTCTGACCCTCCCCTGCTCACGCTGTCTCTCTCTCTCTCTCTCTCTCTCCCCTAGAAATAAATAAAACATTTAAAAAATCTATTAAAAAAAAAGAATATTTTCAGCTCATGTATGGCTTTTCTTTTCATTGTCTTGATGGTGTATTTCAGTGAGTAGATGTTTTTAATTTTGATTAAGAGTTATTTATTTATTTAATAAATTTATTTTTGGTTTGTGATTTTTTGTGTGGGCTAGCCAAGAAATTTTAGTCCACCCCAAGGTTCCAAAGGTACTCCCCTATATTTTCTTCTAGAAGAGTTTAGTTTTAGTTTTTATGTTTAGGTTAATGGTCTGTCTCTGATTTTATTTTATTTATGCTATTTGTATTTCTAATTAATTCATGAACAAATATTTATTGATCACCTGGTCAGTGCCAGGCATCGTTTAAGCACTTGGTATCCATTAGTAAACAAAAAGAAGTCCCTCATGGTAAGTCCTTAGAAAGGCCTACATTTTAGGGAAAATGACAGATAATACATTAATAACTAAGTAAGTGATATGGCATGGTAGAACATGAGAAACCACCACAGGATGGGGAAACAATAGGATCAGGTAAAGGTTAGTAAGAAGATTTGCAGTTTTAAGAAAGGGTAAAAGGCTTTCTTGAGAATGCCATTTAAGGAATGATTTGAAGAAGATGAAGGAGTTAGCCATTCATCTACCTGGGGGAGGAGCCTTCTGGGTAGAGAAAACAGCTATTAAAAGGCCTTAAGGTGGGAGTATGTCTGGCATGTTCCAGTAATAGTGAGGGACATGAAGTAGAGGGTGATAGTGGATAAGATCCAGAGATAGGGGAGGGCAAATTGTTTAGAATTTTATAGGAAGTTGTTAAGTTGGAAAGCTCTTTGTGTGAGTTACATGGGAAGTCATTTGAGGGTTCACCATACTTAAAAGACATTTTAAAACCATACTTGGGTTTTCCTGAATATCACTCGAGATTTCATATCATTGCTTCTTCAGATTTGTCACTTCATATCTGCTTAATAGGAATGAAAGCATGTTTTCCCCCCTGAAACATACATATATTTAATATTAGTTTTCTTATTTCAGAAAGATCCGGATTACCTGAAGCTGTGGTTGGACAATTTTGTTTCTAGCTATGAACAATTCTTAGATGTTGACTTTGAAAAGCTGCCTACCAGGTATGTAGAAACAATTTCTTATCCTTAGATGAGTTTGTTAATTTGGGCACAAAGACGTCAATGATGACCTATTAGAAGATACTCCTGTATAACCCTACTCTTTGTTAAGAGTATCACAGACTTTGTTAATTGATCACAGCAGGCTTTCCTGCTGAGACTTAGCTTCTAGAAGTAGAGAATACTACTTTGATAAGCTACTAGCCATTGGGTGTCCTGCAGTTCACTTCATTTCTAACACTAACTACCTAGAGTTATAGTGGCAGATCCCGCAAATTAAGGGAAAAGCCCTCAACAAGACTATCCTGACTTCAGCCATCGGTTGCAGGTCTTTGGAGCCACCTGTAACTCTGACCAACTGGCTATAAATTTGAAAGTTTTCACAACTCCTTCAGGTTCAGTGATTAACTAGAAAGTCTCAGAGAACTCATGAGACTTATTTTTTATTTATTTATTTATTTTTTTTAATTTAAATTCAAGTCAGTTAACATACAGTATAATAATGATTTCAGGAATAATTTTTTGTTTTTAAGTTTTTTCTTTAATGTTTATTTCTGAGAGAGAGAAGGATAGAGCACAAGCTAGTAGGAAGGGGCAGAGAGAGAGGGAGACAGAATCCAGAGCAGGCTCCAGGCTCTGAGCTGTCAGCACAGAGCCAGACGCGGGGCTCGGACTCATGAACCGTGAGATCATGACCTGAGTTGAAGTTGGATGCTTAACTGACTGAATCACCCAGGTACCCTGTCAGGAATAGTTTAATGATTGATCCCTTGTCTATTAACACTGAGTGCTTATCCCAGTAATTGTCCTTGTTAATGCCTATTGCCCATTTAGCCCACCCCTGCACCCTAACACCATACCAGCAACCCTCAATTTGTTCTCTGTATTTAAGAGTCTCTTATGGTCTGTCTCCCTGTCTGTTTTTATCTTATTTTTGCTCCCTTTGCCCTGTGTTCATCTGTTTAGTTTCCTAAATTCTTTGTATCAGTGAAGTCATAATATTTGTCTTTTTCTGACTGTTGAACGCACCATACTTATAAGTATGGTTTTATTATAGAGTAGGGCCTTAGAAAATATCTTGGAAGAGATGAAGTATTCAGACTTTTCAAAGCTAGATTTAAAAATCATAAAATGGGGGGCGCCTGGGTGGCTTAGTTGGTTAAGCGTCCAGCTTTCGCTTAGGTCATGATCTTGCGGTTCGTGGGTTTGAGCCCCGTGTCGGGCTCTGTGCTGACTGCCAGCTCAGAGCCTGGAGCCTATTTCAGAGTCTGTATCACCCTCTCTCTCTGACCCTCCCCTGCTTACGCTGTCTCTCTCTCTCTCTCTCCTAGAAATAAAAGTATTAAAAAAAATCATAAAATGGGAGAAAAATTCAAATTTTATGGGAAAGTACTAGTGAAAGTATAAGCCCACATCCCAGGTTAAGTTTTTACTATATCTCAAACCATCTTGAAGACCTTGTAGTTATTAGGTAATGGAGGTCAGATTGGCTAGGGTAAAAAGCTGGAGAAATGAGGAGGCACCAGATACTTTTAGTCACAAAAGGAACTCCATTTATAGATATATTGAAATGGAAGGGGAGAAATGGATGGTGATTGATGATGATGAGTATCTAAAGAATTAAAAATCTTCAAGGAGGAAAGTGTTTGTAGTTTGTGGCTGGACCTAGGCAGTAAGTGGATAGGCCTGGCTAAGTAGAGTCTGGAAAAACAGGAGCCAGATCATGAAATGCCATGCATGCATTGCTAATAGACTTTGATTTTTTGTTATGGAAGATATGAGGCTCTACTAAAGAATTTTCTGCATGAGAATGTCATGATCAAGTTTGCTTTTTAAAAGTCCTTTTGGGGGGCACCTGGGTGGCTCAGTCTGTTAAGCATCTGACTTTGGCTCAGGTCATCATCACACGGTTTGTGGGTTCGAGCCCTGCGTCGGGCTCTGTGCTGACAGCTAGCTCGGAGCCTAGAGCCTGCTTCATATTCTGCATTTCCTTCTCTCTCTGACCCTCCCTTGCTCACGCTGTCTTTCTCTCTCTCAGAAATAAATTAAAAAAAACATTAAATTTTTTTTTTTTATATTTTTATGTATTTCTAGGAGAGAGAGAGACAGCGTGAGCAGGGGAGGGTCAGAGAGAGAGGGAGTCACAGACTGAAACAGTCTCCAGGCTCTGAGCTGGCAGTCAGCACAGAGCCTGATGCGGGGCTCGAACCCACGAACCACGAGATTATGACCTAAGCGAAAGTCAGACGCTTAACCGACTAAGCCACCCAGGCGTCCCATAAACATTAAAAATTTTTAAAAGTCCTTTTGGTAGCATTAGAAGGTTGAATTGGAAAGGGTTGAGACTGAAGGCAAGAATCCCAGTTAAGAGGCAATTTTAATAATTTAGAGAAGAAATCATTAGAGCTTTGGACCAAGGCATTGAACTTAAGAAAAGATGTGTTTAATGCTCAGAAAGCACTAGTGCTTCATTATTTATAAGTATAGTTTCAGAGTTCTGTATTTATTTATTTACAACAGGTTTTAAAAGTTGAAAAATATTAAATCTTGAACTCAAAGTAATATTACATATTATTGATCCACTCCTCAAAAAGTATTTTTGTACTTTGTGCTTAGAAGTGCTTTTATTTTAATAATTTGCAGCTCACATTAAATCATGAGCCTAACAGCACCTGGGTTGCTCAGTAGGTGAAGTGTTTAACTTGATTTTGGCTCAGGTCATGATCTCACGGTTCATGAGATTGAGCCCTACATCAGTCTCTGGACTGTCAGCTCAGAGCTTGCTTGAGATTCCTCTCTCCCTCTCTGCCACTCTGCTGCTTGCATGTACATGCTCCTTCTCTCTCTCAAAATAAATAAACATGAAAAGGAAAATAAATTGTGAGCCTAAGGATTTAATTAATTGTGAGTCAGGATTTGGGCGTTTGAGTGCTTGGAATATTGGAATGAACTCTTCTCAAGTTTGTAAGATGCACTTGTTATACAAGTCTTCTTTCTTGGAAGGTCATTTCTAAAAACATTGTATAGATGTATATTGTCACTGTATTTAAAATCAGATGAAAAATACCAGAGCATTGCTTTATTCATGATTTAGTTAATTTAAAATTTTATTTCATATCTGCCAGGAAACTACACCATGAATTAAGATTTTACTAATAGAAGTCTTTCAGTTTTTCAAGTGAATACTTTGTGCAGGATGTATAAAACAAGTCTATTAACCTTAAAGATAACAAACTCATAGATAATCCTCATTTAAATTAAACTGACTTTCTAGAACTTCTAAGTTACAGAAGTCATAATGCAAGACAAAAAGTGCTTTTACCAGAATTTAAAGCCTTGAAATCTAAGCTGGACTTTTTCCTGTGTTAGATGGAGACAATAATGGGCAGCTGTTTAATACAGACATTCAGTAGCCAAACAGAGGAGTGGAACAGATTTCTGGAGATTGGGAAGTTTCAGCAAAAGGAGCTTAGTATTGAGGACAGTAAAGTCCTAGTGGTGGGAAAATGTTTCCACATTCTTAAATCCTCATCACATTAGCAGCATGGCCAAAAATGTCAACTTTACCTGTAAGTCATGTTCTAACCAAGCCCAAATTTTATAATGAGTGTTAGTAAATACAACAATAGATTTCTCTTTTAGAAAAACTAACTTTTTTCTGTCTAGTAAAATTTTTTAAAAGGCAAATAGAAAATGGGACAACTCAGGAAAAAGGGAACTAATCCTTTAAGTAACTAGGATTGAATATTAGGAAGTCTAATGTTTCTTTGTTGTTAACTTAAGTTTTTTGAAAAGTGAGTAGGAATAGTTTAGCTTAGTCTTGAAAATCAGTTACATTTTTAAATTTAAATCTCTATTATTTTGAAATCACCTCTTTTTAGGTCTTTAGCAGGAAAGAAGTATGTATAAAAATGAGAGTTTTTCTGGTATTACCTATAAATAAGAGAGAATGAAAGCATTCAAAATACAAGTGAAGGGATGCCTAGATTGAAATGAAATGTGTTTTTGTGACGTGGTTATAGAATTTGACAACCTTGGAAATGTGTTTGTGATTTCTGTGTAATTAATGTCAAGTGTTTATTTTATAAAGCACTTTATGCTGTAGGGTGGTTCAGAAAGAGGCTAAAATATTTATCATATATATTTATGTGACTTTTGGTAATGTGGCTCAAGTTTCTCTGGCTGCAGTGAATAAAATAGCTTTATACTCAGTGTAAAAATAGTAGTAAATCTTCATATTAAGTGTTATCTGAAGAAGAGACTATTATAAAGCATAATTGTCATTTAATTATTGGAACTTTTCATGGTGCTCTTTTGCGATTGGGTATTTTTCTTTATTTATTTTGGGGGAGAGAGAGAGAGAGAGAGCGAGTGTGCACATGCATGAGTGGGGGAGGGCCAGAGAGAGAGAGAGTCCCAAGCCCGCTTTGCACTGTCAGTGCAGAGCCCAATGCAGGGCTTGATCTCACAAATTGTGAGATCTCATGGTTTGGGAGGTCATGACCTGTGCTGAAATCAAGAGGTGGACATTTAACTGACTGAGTTACCCTGTGATTGGGTATTTTTCTTAAAAGAGATAGGAAAATTAGTATTCAGCGGCTTATGAAAAGATTCTTAGGCTTTAGTAATCGTATATTTAAAATATAGTTTTATAGTTCTTTATACATATTATAGCTAAAAATGCACATTGCCTTCTTGGTTTCAGAACCCTGTGAAATAGGGCAGATGATATTACAATTTTAGAGATTAGGGCAGTTCAGAGATTAAATAAATGCTTCATGGTACAGAGGTGGAACTTAAGTACACAGGTCTTCTCACTTTGATTCCAGGGAAAGTGTGAGAGAATAGCCAGACATATCTGGTGTTGGTTTTTGTCCATTAAGAAACTGATGGTCATCTTACCCAAAAACCAGATGTCACAAAATATTGAAATGTTATTTGAACAAAAAACTTAGAAAAAATTGAAATATTACTTAAAAATGTTCTAATGCTCCTGCTTGGATTTCTCTATTTATCTGTTTATCTTTCTCCTTTCCTTGTGCTGGTTATGTTCTCTCCCTCTTCTGACCACATAGCTTGGGAACCTATAGGTAGGTGAATATTGTTTATTTAGTAAAGCAGTTGAAAGATATTAAACTATTTACAGGTACTTCGTTTTTATTTGCTAGTTATTGTTTCTTTTAGAAATGGTATACACACATACATGTATACACATAGATTTTATTTCTAAGTAGATGTTGAACTACTTTATATTCTAAAAATTTTATTTGGTAATAGCACAATTGAAGATAGTAAAGAGACTTTCTTACTCTCTTTTCTGTAAGCCTCTTCCTGAAGTAAGACTACTTATTGTCCTCTACTAATCTAAAGTGTTACACTAATCTTCTGGTGGTGCCTTGCAGAGAAGGCACAGAACATCTGAAATAAAAGAACCTCTTAAGAATTTGAGGTGAAAATGCAATTCTTTCAGAGTGCCAAAGATTTTCTCCCTGTATTTAATCACCTTTCTTACTTTCCCTCTTAATTGTAGGGTTGATGATGTGCCTCCCGGAATATCTCTACTTCCTGATAATATTCTTCAGGTTCTAAGGATCCAGCTACTACAGTGTGTTCAGAAAATGGCAGATGGGTTAGAGGAACAGCAACAAGCGTTGTCAGTTTTGCTCGTCAAGTTCTTCATTATTCTTTGCAGGTATCTGGTATAAACAAACTATCTGTTTTAAATAATTATTATCAAAATAATAGTGTATTATTTATTATAGCTAATGGTGTTTGTTGCTTATATGGAGCTTTAAAGGTTGAGTGCACAGTCTGAAAGGCTTATGATTTATTATTATATTAGAAAGCCATTTACTTATTTGTTTATTTATTTATTTAGTTGGTTGGTTAGTTAAAGTAGTTTCCATGCTCATTGTGGGGCTTGAACTCGCAACCTGATATCAAGAGTCACATGCTCCACTGACTGAGCCACTATTGGAAAGCCTTTTAGTTACCATACTTAGTTGTGCAGAGATTCAGCCAAGATTCAAAAAACAAAAATTGCTTTAAGGACAGTGACAGGATTTTTTAACCAAGAACTTTTTGCATCTGTATTTTCTGTGTGGTCCTTATCTGTAAACATTTTTACTGCTGTGGATTATCATTTGTGAAATGTATTTTCTAATCTTTAGTTTTATAATTTTACCAATGAAAGTATAATTATCTAATAGCTTATATTTCCTGGGTTTATAGATAATTAGGTCTCTGGTACTTAAATTTTGGTGTGTATAATTATCAACTGGGAAGCTTAATAGGAACATAAAGCTTGAGCTTTACTTACGAAAATTCTGACTCCAAAGAGTTTGGCCATTCTGATTTCTCATGAATTGCTCATTAACCTGCATATATAAATTTAGGAATGGTTGGGTTAGGGGCATTGTATGCCTCTTTAAAAATCTCTCCTTTTTGGAATACATTTCTTACAGTATATATTATTATTATTTTTTTAATGTTTTATTTATTTCTAGGAGAGGGAGAGAGACAGCGTGAGCAGGGGAGGGTCAGAGAGAGAGGGAGTGACAGACTCTGAAACAGGCTCCAGGCTCTGAGCTGGCAGTCAGCACAGAGCCCAACGCGGGGCTCGAACCCACGAACCGCGAGATCATGACCTAAGCGAAAGTCGGACGCTTAACCGACTAAGCAGGTTAATGATCAATTCATGAAGCTTAACTGACCCAGGCGCCCCAGTATATACTATTTTTTAACAAATATTTTAGAATTAGTAGTCAAACAGGGACGTAATTTACTATGCATTTAGTTACCTTTCACTTAATTGTTGATTGCATTTGATTGCAGGAATCATGGAAAATTTGAGCAATTATTGCTAAAATGATTTCTTCTCTAATTTAGGCTCTTCCAGAACTGTAGACTGTTTCCTGATTTTGTGCTCTTTATTATCCTTAAGCTTTAGAAAAATAATACAAGAATTAAAAGGGTTGAGAAAAAAGGGTTTACTTAGGTTATAAGACATAAGTTGGTGTGTTGATTTCCTATGTTTTGTCCTGTTAACTACTTAGTACAGTTTTTACAGAAATCAGAAATTCTGTAGATAAATAACTGTTTCTCATTTGTTTCTACTTTGTGATACTTTTCAATTTTTCTATAATACATAAATGTTTATCAGCATGTACTTCTTTGACGTTTTCTGTGTATAGTGGTAGTTAAATAGTGCATGATGTGTTTTTTATTACATTCTTAGTGGGAAAGCAGTTATTATATTGATTTTAAGTTTTAATAAATGTCATTTATATTTCATTTGCCAACATGTATTTTCACAATTCAACCTGAATACACAAGCATACATTTTTCTCACTATTCATATATAACACATATTCTTTTTTTTCTCACAGAAATCTGTCTAATGTGGAAGAAATTGGGACTTGCTCATACATTAATCACGTCATCACTATGACAACACTCTACATTCAGCAAGTAGGTGTGAATTAATTTATTTCTCCTTTTGCTTTACTGCGAGTAACTAGGTTTTCCTTTTTTTAAATATTATAATTAGTAAAGTTAAATGTTTTTAGAGGAGGTAATAATTGAGAAGAAAATTAAAATGACCATTAGGAACTATGTATTTTAGACATCTTAAAACATATTTAAAAGAGAAGCAATCCTTAATATATTTAAGTAAAATTACTGTTTTATAAATGGCTTTTTACAATGATATAATTTGTCAGCTTACATATATTTATCATCAAATATTCCTCTAATTGAACACATACGCTTTTTTGCAAAGATGATTGGGTATCCATTTGAAACTCTTCCTAGGCCATTTTTAATATTTGAAGAATTTAATATTGAAGGGAATATCTATTCCATATGATTAACTGACTCTTTAAACTCAGTTGGAACTTAGGTTATTTGAATAAAAATGATTTATTAGATGATGAATGAAAGGTATTGTCTTTTAATGATCTAGATGAGAATGTAATACAGTTTAACATTTTTAACTAAATACAATTTTATGTTTAACTCTACTTGCAGTTAAAAAGCAAAAAAAAAGAGAAGGAATTGGCAGATCAGACATCTATTGAAGAATTTGTAATCCATGCATTGGCATTTTGTGAAAGTTTATATGATCCATATCGGAATTGGAGGCATAGAATTTCAGGGTATGTCATATAAATCATAATGTTCACTGAAAACCTTACTGTCATAAATATATGTAATTTTTCAATGCAAGTCTTATTCTTTATGAAAGAAATTGGTAAGATGTGTATAAGACCCCTATCTCTATCTCAGATAGAGAACTATGTTGAAAGTAATGTATTAGTGAAAACTGCCACTTCCAGATAGTAAACTTACTCTGAACTTTTATTTTGTAATGTAGTTGAATGCTAATAATCAGATAGGAAAATTTCAAAGTACTGTAGCATCAAGTAGTGTGTACATATTTTTCAGGAAAGTTCTCTTTTTTTTAAGCATATTTCATAATATGGAATTGATTGTTAACAGTATTTTGTCTGCTTTTAGTTGTGGAGCTTATGTCAGCTAGGGTCTAGTCAGGAAAACAAATCATACTAGGCATTTTAAAAGGATATAGTAGAAGGAAATTGTTAAATAGGTATTAGAGAACTCAAAAAGCAAGGAGGGATAATGATGTAATACAGAGAAAGTGACTTAAGGAAGCAGCTACTTCCCTAGGGGTGTAGGATAAAAGGAAGAGATTGGAGTTATCAGAACTAGAAGTTTGGAGAAGAGGACCTGCAGTATTGGGTCTCTGACCTCTGGTGAAAGAGCATTGCTTATCTGTGCAGGTATCACTGGGCAGCCATGAAGAAGCTAGTGATGGAATTGCCAAAAACAGCTTCAAGACAGGAGCCAACTGGTTGCTACAGTTAAGAACTGTTGGCTGGTAAAAAATTAGGAATCAGTTTCTTTTTCACTCTCCTAGCCTTCCAGGCTCCATTTAATATTCACTGCTGGTGAACCCAACAGTGGAGTACTGGAAAAACTGAAGTATAGTGTGCAGAGTGCCTGTCACAACCTTACAAAGCAGATAGAATATAGGATGCTGGGTTTGCAGCTTAGTGACAATAGTAGAATTACCAGTTCAGGGCTCAAAAAGAAGAGTACTTCATTTATAGTCTTTATACTCATTCATCAATTTGGTTCTCAACTAGTCAGTGATTTTGCCCCCAACACTCCCCTTCCCCCCAAGGCTTTATTACATACAGAGAAGATGAGTTCATTCCTTCTTGGCAGCCACTTTCCTATGGCTGCCAGGTTGCTCAGCTTTTCTCTCTTCCTCTTAGCCTATGTGTTTGTCCCCACCCTTTTCTTGATGAATATGAGGGCACTCTTGTCCTTGGAGACCTTGAGCAGCTCCGTGGGAGCAACTGTGCCTCGGCTTAACTCAGCATTCTTCTTTGTGGCCTTTGTTGAGGCTCACGTCTATAGGGTGGCTGCTGCTCCTCAATGCCTCCCTTAATGGAAGCCAGTATTCTATTTTGACATTTATGGCAGGGATTTCTTAAGAAAATGATATCTCTTGCTCTCACTCTTGGTACTTCCCCATCTTCCACCTTAAGATATGTTAGTAATGGCAAATCTAAGATAACGTTTTAAATTTTGAAACAGTGTCAGTTTTTCTTTGCAAACAGCAAGACATATACAGAAAGAGAAACATGAGATCAGTCGGAAAATGACAGGAGACGTTTTTAAAGGAATCTTAATAAGAACGAAATGAATTTAAAGTTGGGAGAAGGAGGGGGCCCTGGGTGGCTCAGTTGGTTAAGGGTCTGACTTCGGTTCAGGTCATGATCTCACAGCGTGTGAGTTTGAGTCCTTTGTTGGGCTCTGTGGTGACAGCTCAGAGCCTGGAGTCTGCTTCTGTTCCTGTGTCTCCCTCTCTCTCTGCCGCTCCCCTGCTCACGCTGTCTCTCTCAAAAAAGAATAAACATTAAAAAAAACTTTTTTAAATCAAGTTGGGAGGAGAGACAATACAAAAAGTATATTTGACAACAAATTAAAACAAATAAAATTGGTGAATGAAAACAAAAACAACTTTTGAGAGCCAAAAACAAGAAATTTAAACACTGTAGCATAGAAAGAGAATTCTACATATATTAGATGACAACTGGAAGAGGAACAAAGAATCGGGGATGAGTGGTGGCAATGAGTGGCATGAGTGTGTGTGTAATATCATGTCAGGAATTATGCTGGAAGCTGTCCACATATTATCTCTAATAGGCGTAACAATTTTGCTGCTAATGGTAGGAACTGCATCAGAGGTAAATGGTAAAGCAGAGGTTCAGACTTGGCTAACTTTGACTTTGATAGGGAAATGAAACATACTGCAAATAAGTCATGGAATTAGGAAAAATCTATAGCTCATGGGAGGTCTATACAAGGGAGCTATAGCAGTAATTTATACCTTATATATTAATCTGATTCTGAAGTTAAGTGGAAACTTGGAATGTATATATTTTCTTATTTATTTGTATTTGTTGCTTACCAAAACAGCTAAAATAGATTTAGCATTATTCCAAATACAGAGCCATTTAAAATATTTCTTGTTTGATGAAATATATGGATTTTTTTCATATCTCCATATGCAGTTTGATTTGATTGAATAGATTTTATTAATCTATTGGTTCAGTTTTGATTATGTTTGTAGCATCTTAACTTATTTAGAAAGATTTCGTCAAGTGGAACTAAAGTAGATGTAGGGAAAGAATTCTTCCCCAAAAAGGACTTATTCATTCAAGCATTTATTTAGAAGTATATTTATTGAGTTTCTACTTTGTGCCTAGTGTAAGTTTAGTAGGACTCATTACCTGCCCAAAGATAAAAACAAGTTAATTAGACTTAATTATGCCATGGGGCTTCTACTGGTCAAATCTGGGACAGTATATACATGAAAATAATTAATTGCTGTAAAGAATTATAAACTGGCTCAGTTGGTAGAGCATGTGACTGTTGATCTCGGGGTTGTAAGTTTGAGCTCCATATTGGGTGTAGAATTTACTACTTAAAACAAAAAGAATTGGGGCACCTGGGTGGCTCAGTTAGTTAAATGACTGACTCTTGATTTTAGCTTAGTTCATGATCTAATGGTTGGGAGATCGAGCCCTGTGTTGCTTTCCCTGCTGAGTGTGGAGCCTGCTTATGGTTCTTTTTCTCCCTCTATCTCTCTCCCTTCCCATCTCCCTCCCCATCAAATTTAAAATATATATATAAACCATTTAGGAAAAAAGGAATTAATGAGTTCATACCAGTAATAGATGATCAGTAGATAGGCAGATGGGTGGGTGGATGGATGGATAGAGAGATATAGATAAGGGAGAAGGACACTTGCTTATAGTAGAAGGCCAAGTGCCAATTAGTAAATGTACAAGGGGTATTGGAAAAAAAATCATCGGTATAAACAAATTATAAGGAAAGATATGGATCAGGGTGCTAAATCTACGGGAAGTTTTGGTAAGCAGTATGTATTTTGCATGATTTTAAAATTATTCCCCAAAGATTACTTCTTCATTGCAAAGGAAAAATTAGTAACTATTTTGTATGGTACTGGATAGTACATTGATGGGATTACCAAAATTAACATCAGTGAGAAGCATATGGACATCTGTGCCTCCAACTGTGGTGTTCTAAGGACACATTATTGCTTTTATAGTATTCCAACCAAGAATGCATAATCTGAGTCTAATTGAATGGAAATATCAAGCAAACCCAAAATGAAGATCATTTTAATGAATAAAAGGAAGGAGTGTAGGACAGTATTCTTTAAAAATATCATAAAGGCTGTGGAAATGTTTCGGATTAAAGGAGGGAAAAGACCGATGATAGCTAAATGTAATATCTGGATACAAAGCTGTACAAAGAGGGGAAGAAAATGATATTAAGGATATTTTTGGGTCAGTTGACAAAACTGGATTATGAAGGGTGGATAAATATATTATATTACATGTATTGAAATTTATACTTAAACTGTGCTGTTGTATAAGACACTGTCCCTTTTCTTAGCAAGTATTCACTTAAGTATTTAGAAGTGCCAGAATATATATAATTTCCTTTTAAATGTTCTGAAAAATGTTGTATGTGTGAATATATGTATATATAAATATGTGTGCACTGTATACATGGGGAGAGAGTGAGCTAATGATAAACCATTTGGGATAAAATTTTAACAATGAACCTGAGTAAGAGATATTTGAAGTTCTTTGTACTATTCTTGCAGCTTTTGCGAGAGCTTGAATTTATTTTCAGATTAACAGTTTAAAAATTAAGAAAGATAGTTATGTCCTAGGCATGATGGTAGAACAAGAAAGAAGCACAAAATAATTGATCAAGGGACATGAACTTAGAAAACTAAGATGCAAACTCGTTTATGCAGTCCTCAGAAGATTGGTATGTATTAACATCTGCTGCGTGCCAGATGCTTGACCCAAATATCAGATAATAATGAAACAAGTATTCTGTGTTCTAAAAATGGTACAAGACTAAGTTCATCTTTAGTTCCTGTCTTATCCTATTGAAAACATGTAGTACAGACTACTTATGCTTTAATGTTTGCGTTATGTGTAATGGTTTTTACCCCTTTTATTTGTGTTAGCATATTAAATTTTACTGTAACCATAATGGGAACTATTTATGTTCATACGTTACATCTAATACAGGGCCTATAGAATGAGTCGTGAATCACAAATTGTGGGAGTATATTTTTATGTTGTTACTAAAGGGAGAATTTTTATTGTTGGTAGCACAGTAGTTGGATAGGTATTTGGATAGGATATATCCAGTCTCTTATTTCATATAACTTATATTCATATAACTTCATATTTCATATAACATAATAAATGTGCAAAATGTAAGCAATGTAAATAATCTCATGGAAAAACCTAACTGTAAGCTAAATCATCCTTTTAAAATTAATTTTTCTACCTCATTACTGAATTTTTTTGAAGGTGTCGCTAAATTTTTAACTCTAGTAATATTTGTATTATCTTAAAGGTATAAAAATATCAATAATAGTAGTATTTAAATAGAAATCCAATAACGTTTGAGTTTAAAATAAATACAAGGGCGCTTGAGTGGCTCATCTGGTTAAGCATCCGACATTGGTTCAGGTCATGATCTCACAGTTTGTGAGGTCAAGCCCTGTGCTAACAGAGGCCCTGTGTTAACAGTTCAGGGCCTGGAGCCTGCTTTGGATTCTGTGTCTCCTTCTCTCTCTGTCCCTCCCCTATTTATACTCTGTCTCTCTCTCAAAAATAAACATTAAAAAAAATTAAATACAAAATGTGATAATTCTTTGCCTTCTCCACAATGAAAATAGGCACAGATTTGGAAAGCAGTGCAGTAGCAGATAGTATCTGATATGAATTCTAGTAAATCTGGATCTTAGAACTGTATTCTGCCATTACTCAGTCCAGCTGTGCCTGTCTTACTGGCTTATTCTGTGGTCAGTTGACTTTGCTTCCTTGCTTTGAATATAAGGAAAATAATTCTAATATCTCAGTTATGGTTGTTATGAAGAAGTCATCTTAATCCATTGCTTTATCTGTAGATCATATTTAGATGTATGGAATTTCTTTGTGGCTGTTTTTCAAACATTTTTCATTTTTGTTGCTTTTCTCTAACAATGTTAAGAGTTTTTTCAGGACATAAAAAATTCTGAGTTATTTTATTTTATTTTTTTAATTTTCTGCAGTCCGCCAGTTGAATATGCCATTATAACAATAGCCTTTACACCCCAAAACCCACACTGCATTGTCCATCTAAGAGATTCATTTTGTTTTGAAATGTTTTTGGTAAAGGCACATGCTATTTGTGTTGGCCTTATGAAGTCTGTAGAAATATTTCAGCTATCAAAAATACTAGAATTGTCATTAAAAACAAAAATGACCCTAGTTCATACTAGATCTACATATTTAAAATGGAAGAAGGCAGTGGCATGGATTCTTTGTGTCCAGATGAGATTTCGGAAAATGGCAAAGAGTGGCCTGATTTCTGATGAATTTAGTTTCTACTATGGTAATAAGCTCTACAGTCTGAGATGTCAGATTAGCAATACTGCTGAACATGTTCTTTTACACATTGGAGATTTTATTGTATTTTATTTTATTTAAGTTTATTTATTTTGAGAGAGAAGAGGAGAGGCAGAGAGAGAGAAAGAGAGGGGATCCTAAGCAGGCTCCACACTGTCAGAGGAGAGCTGGACATGGTGCTTGAACTCATGAACCGTGAGATCATGACCTGAACCCAAACCAAGTGTCAGATGCTCAACTGACTGAACCACCCAGGCGCCCCTACAGATTGGAAATTTTACTTTATTAAAATTTATTTTTTAAATTTTGAGAAACAAAGACTGAGCATTAGTGGAGGAGGGGTAGAGAGAGAGGGAGACACGGAATCTGAAGCAGGCCCCAGGCTCCAGCTGTCAGCACAGAGCCTGACACAGGGCTCGAGCCCATGAACCATGAGATCATGACCTGAGCTGAAGTCAGACGCTTAACTGGCTGAGCCACCCAGGCAACCCTGCAAATTAGAAATTTTAAATGCCTAATTCCTTTATCTATTTCCAGTTGTTTAGAAACTTAACCTGCTATGTTTCATCATTAAGCATTTAAAATTTGTTTGCTTAATTCAAAAGAAGAAATCCTTTCACAGGTCAGCATTTAAATTATTGGCTAGACTTCTTTTCAAGATTATACCAATCCTAGAGATGTATTTTTCAGTACCTAAATAAAAAGTAATATACTAAATTTATAGTTGTTTCTGTAATTATGCCGTCTCTACCTGCTCATGTTGTAATTTGATATTAACTTCTTTTTAATGATAGACGAATCCTTAGTACTGTGGAAAAGAGCAGACAGAAATACAAGCCAGCTTCTCTCACAGTGGAGTTTGTCCCTTTCTTTTATCGTAAGTATCAGTCCTAATTTCTCTTAGATTGTGATGTTACTCTGATTATTCTTTATTCTTAAATTCTTATTCTGATTCTGTTTGATTCAGCTTTGTGTATCTGTAAGATAAAGATTGTAAGGACCTATCACTGGAGTACTTGATTCATATTTTGCTCTGATCTTTGTTCTTACTCTTACTTAATTTACTGTTCTGAAAGTGTTTTTATTTTGAGAAGAGCTTAATATTTTAAGGACTGTAGTATAGAAGTTCAGAATTTTTACAGAAATAGCATGGGGACCCAGCCAGTGCATGGCCACTGCTCAGGAGCCTAAAACCAGGGCCTCCTGCCTGGGCACTACCTGGCTGGGCTGTGAGATGGTGTTGGCCTTGCGGATGAGGCCTTCCTTTGCGATTGGGGCTTTTCAGAGCCTGAGTGCAAGGCTAAGCCCAGGCTGTGTTTGGGAAAGGGGACTAACAGGTTTGCTCACCCCACAGGTAGATGGGGTAGGGGCAAAGAGAGCTTTGCATTATCCTTCTCTTCCACCTCTGATACAAAATTTGATGCTGTGGTTGGATTTTATTATCATGGATGATGAGTTGCAGTTATTAAAGAAAAATTTTATGGACAAGCACTCCCAAGAATTTGATGACATGGGAGAGAATAAATTCACTTATACACTTATGTTTTTTTTTTAATTAAAAAAATTTTTAATGTTTGTTTATTTTTGGTGGGGGGAGAGAGAGAGAATGAGCAGGGGAGGGGCAGAGAGAGAGACAGAGACACAGAATCCAAAGCAGACTCCAGGCTCTGAGCTGTCAGCACAGAGCCTGATCGTGGGCTTGAGCTCACGAGCCATGAGATCATGACCTACAGTGAAGTTGATGCTCGACTGACTGAGCCACCCAGGCGCCCTAACCTACACACCTGTTTGTAATGAATATAGTTCTTTGGTAGAAAAGTCAGATTCCTGGGTTTACTATGGGGACTTGCACAGCAACTTTACGGTACCATAAAGGTGAAGTGGCTGGTGACGTGTTTGACATGCTCTTCATGTTTATGGATTTTCTAGCTTTTAAAGAAGTGTTTCAGGGCTATAGAGCAGAAGGAGAAGGCTGGGTTCTGGGTTTAAGCAGTGGTTAGTGGTGACTTTGTTGTGCAAATCTTCTTCTTTGCCAGCTTCCCAGAGCGATTTGAGACCTAGGGGCTCACCTTTGGGCAATGAGATCTTTCTGGATGTGCCAGCTCACTAGATTAGAGGAGGTTAAGGCTAGTATGACAGACGAAAACATCTTGGAAAGACTGACTCTGTTCTGCAACTGTTCATTAATATTAAGTCTTGGTGGGACACAAAGAAAATTACCTGACCCTCCTGGGACCTTTTTCTCTAGAAACACTCTCTTCTATTCGGTGACCCTGTTACTTTTTCTGGAGTAGACACCTCTCTCAGGAGGCTTTTGAGTTAGGCTCCTCTGGAGCAATCCCAAGGCTAGCATTCTGCCTGGTAGACCCCTTCATCAGTATACACTTTCATGTGTCATCATTTGAAAAACTGACCATCACCAACTCTCTTTTGGCCCAACAAGCTTTGCATGTCCCACTAGGCATTTTGTACACTCAGCTTTTGATATTTATCAAAGTATCAATCCTGTAGCCTTAATGGGGTTTGACTGGGAGTATTTATCCAGGGTGTTACTCAAGCCAGCTGCCCATCTTGAAATTTCTGAAGCTCCTACTATCACAATTAGTCTTGACTATAGGAATCAACTGAGAGAGATGTCCTTACCCAAAAGCTACATGTGAAAATTAATTTCTAGTCTTAACATTTGTGGTCCCAGGTTCACAATCTTCTAGTCCTGATGTAGTCCCACTGTTCTCGAATTCTCTCTTAAACATTTTTGAAAAAATATTTTTAAAGATGAGTACCCAGACTAACCTAGTGGATATAATCTTGTAATTTCCATGATTACCCACTTAAGTTTCAGATTAAAATATGCTGTGTACTTTAGTTGTTAGTACTATGAAAGCAAAAATGCTTTCTGTCTTGGTGTTTCTATTTTAGTGGGCACCAATGAATGTTACTTTTGCTGAAAGTAGGCTAAAAGGTATCTTTTCTTATAGCTAGTTAAGGTTTGCCAAAATCCTTTCTGTATAAATCAGCTCATTAGGTTTTCTGTTGAGGTAAAGAGTTCCTTCTTCCTGTCAAAATCTACTAAGATGGTTTCCATGGGTATAACCAGTTCAGCATGAGTAGGATATAAGGAACAGATTTACTGGTCATTTGTTTGACTTTATTTAGTATAGTGGTAGGACATTACTGACCAGAAAACATGATGTCACTTCTCTAGAAAGAAGAAAAAAACATAGTATTTGAATTCCCAATGTGTTCACTTTCTCTAGCTATATGTAAGTTTAAATGTATTTATTATTTATTACTTTTTAAATATTAAAAAAAATTAAAATTCTGAACTGACTTTTCATTTGGATGTTCTGATTTTAAAGGATGGTTATGTGTTTCTTTTGAACTGATGGGCACTTATTGAATACTTTTGTACCATGAGTTAAAAAAAAGAAACTTAAGAGAATTGGCTACTATATGTGTGACCTATATGGACTCTAGTTTTCTTTCTTAAAAAATGATTGTGCCATAGTTCAAGAATATGGAAAATATTCCAAGATATGTAAAAGGAACCTTGTGTTTGCCACTCACATTTGTCAAATCTTAACATCTTGATGTATTTGCTTTAGTTCTCTTTTCTTTTTTTCCTAAGAATTAAAACAAGACAAATAGTCCTTTGAGTACTTGGTGAAGATGATTGCAGTGTCCAGTCTGTTTGACCACCAGGAGCGGATTTCTGGATTCTCTTTTTTTGTTCCACATACCTGCCCTTATTATATTATCACAGTGTATTGATTATTGTAACTTTTTGCTAAGTCTTGAAATAAGTCCTCAGCTTTGTTCTTTTTCAAAATTTTCTTGTTTATTCTGATTCTCTTAAACTTTTATATACACTTTAGAGGCCATTTTAAATATTTTTACAAAAAGCCTTGCTGTTATTTGGTTGGGATTATATTCAATCTATGGAAGCATTTTAGGAGAATTGACATCTTAAAAATACTGAGACTTCTAATTTATGAATCCAGTATATCTCACTATTTTTTGTTACTTATTTTATAGTTTATAGTTTATAGAATGTAGATTTGTGCATATGTTTTGCTAATTTATCCCAAAGAAGGTATCACAAGTACTTACACATGTAAAGGTCTTTAAAATAAACTAATGTAGATTCATTAAAAAGTGAGTTTTATTTTCATTGCCTGTCTTTGATAAAGACATGTCCCTTTTTACCCATGGTAATATTCCTTGCCTTTCCTTCATAATATTTCTTGCCTGCTTTGTCAGATGCTAATAAAGCCACTCCAGCATTCTTATGTGTTTCTGTGTGTCTTCTGTGGCTGATTAGAAGTCTGTCATCTTGCAGCTCAGTGTAAAATCTGACAGTTACTTAACTTAAAACTTCTTGGTAGGTTTTTGCGTGTCTTGTGGGATTTCACAGTATCATGTAAGGATTGATATTTTGACTCAAAGTGAGCCCTTTGAATATTTCTGGAGTACTTTCTCTGAATGGCTTCTTCCACTCCAGTACTGCTTCACAAATTCCAGTTGCCTAGGCCTCCCCAAACATTTTATCTGTTTCCTAACTCAGCAAATGGCTATATTCTTTTAGGGTTTCTAGGTAGTTGTCAGACATTTCTGCAGCAGGAAGCTAACATAATCCTTGGGCTCACTTTGCTTCTCTTGAGAGAAAGAAAATTTCTTGAATGTATAAATTTCTACCTATTTTGTCTAATTTTCTAGTTACTCATATTAGGAAGCCACATATAGTGACAGTTATTCCAACATAGATGGAATCATTTAACTTTTTAAATGTAAATTTCTATCAATATATTTACCTCAAAGCTGTTTCTTATTGGTAATGTTTGTTATGTATAAAATTGGAAATAATTCTGTTGTTACAGCCTTATCTGTGTATGTAATGATACATGCAAAAAGATATTCATTACTGGGTTATTTGAGTATCAAAGAGAAAAATCATAAAAGTTTATCAGTAGAGAACTGGTTAAGTAAATTAAGGTACATCATTGTAGTGGCCATAAAAATGAATAAGGAAGATGTGTATGTTAAAATGTAGTAATACCTAGTATTATGGGTATTCTTATGTTAAAACAAAAGAACATGATGCAGTAGGATATCTATAGCTTTTTTTTTTTTTTTTAAGGTGCTGGGAGCATTATAAATTGAGGAATAGGTTTGAGGGAGATTTACATTTCCTTGTTTTTTGTTTTATGCTATTTTAATTATTCTTTGTTACATCCATGTATAACCTTTTAAAAACAATAAAATTCTTTATAATATTAAAAGGAAGATTACTGTTGCTACCAGAACTTTAGAATGTCTGCCCTGGAGTAAACCCAGAAAATTTTTTTGTCCAACTCTTGCAATTTTATTATTGAATAATTATAATCAATTATACTAATAAGATGCATTAGTAGTAAAAAAGAAATATAATTTTATGTCAGATTTCATTTAGTTTCTAACTTTGTCTATAACTTTAGGCAAGACATTCCATTTGCTTATTTATAAATGGGGGCAAAATATCCTCATATGGAGTATTATGAGAATTAAATGAGATTACATAAGTAAATTTTCTAAAATACTAGCTGATGGGTGGTCTTTCTTTTCCTTTTCTATGAAAAAAATGCATATCAACCTTGCCTTTTAACAAATTTTAGCCTTTTTATAGTTTTTAATATTTCAGAGTCAGACATTCCTTAGAGATAAATCATACTGTGAAAGAGAAATCTTATTTGTTTATTTGTGTATTATATTCACAGAGTGTTTTCAGGAAAGCGAACATCTCAAGGAAAGTCTTAAGTGTTGCTTATTGCATCTCTTTGGAGCCATTATAGCCGGTGGGCAGGTGAGGAAAGTGTTAAAAGTTAATATTTAAAACAATAGTTAACAGTGCAAAAAGTTTTCCATGGATTATTTTAATGTATTCTTTCTCTTTTTATAATTTCATGAATCACACAAATATTTTTCTGAGTTTATGTCTTGTTTTAAACTAATCTTTTGTTAAAACTTCTTCAAAAAGCTAAGTAATAATATTACTTAAAATATAACAATATATGATAACTTATAATAAATTAACAATAAAATTACTACATAAATAACCATATTTAACAATTTTTTATTATAAGTTCTTAGCTGTTTTGACTTTCAGCTGCTAGTTCTTTCTTTAGACATAGAGTCAGCCCTATTTGTCTACATGATGAAATCAAACTCAAAATTAAATATATATGAATTAGTTACTCTTCTGTCTACTTAATTACTGAATGCATATATACAAGGTTTATATGCATTTTTTCAACAAACCCAACTAGTTTATTATTCACAAGAAGGAAATTCTAGTATTACTTATTTTTTTATTTTTGAAGGTAAGGATCTTAAAAACTGTAAACTTTGAGTGTAACTAGTAGTTGAAAACTAGTAATCCTGAAAATAAAATTATAGTACAGAAAGAACATCCTACATATTTTCTTGAAGCACACAGTTTGGATCAGAAGTTTCTAACACATTTTGTAACACATATGCCCTCTATAAAGTCCCTTGTCAGAATGCTTCAAACGCATAAAATAAAACACACAGGATCACAAAGGAAACTAGTTATGCTGAAGTCAGTTACTAAAATATTAAGCTAAATTTGTAACATAGTAATATGTGCTTATAACACACTAAATAGAGAGGTACAGCATCAAGTATAGTAACAAATGTAATTTCAAAAGACACAAACCTGATGTTTCGAGACATTACGGCAACTGTAATATATGAAAATTTATGTGATTTCTATTGATGACAAAGTTACAGCTGTTGCTAATAATGCTACTTGGGTTTCCTAGTGGGCTACCTTGCCTTTCCTTCTTTACACTAGAAGAAGAATCTGTTTTTTGTGAGAGTGATGGTGGCTAGAATCTTATTTTTCAGTTTGTTTGCTTTTGTCACCTTTGTTAGCTGATATCCTTCTTTTGTATTAGTGTCTCCTCATTTCCATAATTTCTCCACTACTAGAAATAAGAATTAATAAGTATACATGAATAAAATTGAAAATGACATTGTTTCTGAGTATTGGAGAAGCTGGTTGGATCCCATTACCATTTTGAACACACAGAGATTTGTTCTTTTTAGTGCCCAGGGGTAATCAAGCCCTGAGAGACCTCCAGTAATTAAAATTAACATTGAAATCAAGTAGATACTAGAAGACAAATTTATTATTTTATGTACTGAAAATATTCAAAGTCCTTTTAATCAGGTTATAGCTATAGTTACAGCTATTTTGAGGTCAGAAGGTTATTTATTGAATATATGGTTAGTACCACGATATTTAGACAAATCAAATATCTAAAGGTATAAGAATGGCCTTGTCATAAATAGCAGAAAAACTGAAGTCCCATAATGGTCTCCCTTCTCAAAGTATCATGCTTGGACTTCTCATTGGTGTATTTATTCTATTTTGCATTAAGAAAATGGGCATTGGAGCCAGACTGACTTAGGTTTGAATCCCATGTCCATCTCTAATTAATTCTGTGACCTTGGATAAAAACTATTTACATGTTTAGTTTCTTTATTTATAATATGGAAGTAGTAACGCTATAAGGTAGTCATAAGGACCAAATGGTGCGTAATATATGTAAGGCGCTTGCTTGTAAGAACTAATCTGGTGGCTCTAGGATCTTCAGGGACTCAGGTACCTTTTCAATGTCAGTGTGTTATTATTTCTTTTGTTACAAGATTAGCTTTTAGAGTTTTGGTCATCTGCATCGTGTCTGCCTTTTCAGCACAAAAATGGAGGAGACGGTGAAGAGGGAGACAAATGGCATGTTGCAACTATCTTTAAAGGAGATACTGAAAAGCTGATACCTTTTTTTTTTTTAAATCTCATTTGCCAAACAAACTCCATGAGATAACTACAACAAAGGAAAATATGTCCAGATAAAAAAATGGATAAAACTTTCTTCTTCAGCCTCCTTGGCAGCAGGGGAAGTTAGGAAATGTAATTTTTATTCCTGGTAGCCACATGTCTAGCAAAGTATCAAGGGTACTTTTGATAAGGGAGTGGAGGATAATGGTGGTTGGATGTTCTATAGTCAGTTTCTTCCCATAGTAGCACTTTTTATTATAGATATTACTTATTTTATTGATAATAACAAGTTCTAATGGCTTAAGTATTACTTCTGGATGATTTTTGCATAACTGTGTTTGATTTATTATATATCAATTTAACAGTTTGGAGCAAAATATATGGTTTATTTCTAAGTTTAATGGATCACCCTGAATAGCTACCAATGACTCAGAATTTCAGAAATGTTTGTAGAATTAGAGTCAAGCCAGTTGTCTTATATATCTGTATCATTTGGGATGGATTTGCTATAACCAACAGAAAACCCTAGAGAAACTTACCCAAATTGAGGTTTTTTTGTTTGTTTTTATTTTTGCATAACAAATCCAGATGTAAGCAGTTATGAGCTGATACAGCAACTCCATGGTATCATCAAGGACTACTTCCTTCTGCATTTCTATTTTCTCTTTAGCCTGCTACTTTAATTCTTGGGTTTGTTTCTTTATGATTTAAAGGTGACTCCAAGCATCATGTCTGCATTCCAGGAAGGAAAAAGGTGAAAAGGCCAAGAGCAAAGGGTCCTTCTCTTTTTATTTGTAAAGTTATATTTTCTTTGTAGCCTACTGGCATATATTTTTTACCAGAATTATGTCACATGGCTGCCACTAGCCACAAGGGAGGATGGTAAACAAGTTTTCTCTGTGAGCAGATTGTTATCTGAATAAAATCAGAAATCTAGTAATCTAGTGAGGAAATGACTTAATCTGCATAAAACACTAGCACTGCTTATCAAAGTATATGTTTAATTTTTTTATATGTTGATTTGTTTTAAGAAGTCCACATATTTATTAAACTCTCTTTGTTTTTGCAAACATACAGAACTTCAGTTAGGTTTGGGTTTTACTTTTATTATCTCTCATGTTTCAGAGGAATGCTTTGCAAGCAATTTCTCCAGCTACCATGGAAGTTCTTATGAGAGTTTTGGCAGATTGTGATTCCTGGGAGGATGGAAATCCTGAAGAAGTGGGTAGGAAGGTAGAACTTACTCTAAAGTGCCTTACAGAAGTAGTACATATCCTTCTCACTAGCAGCTCTGACCAGCGTCAAGTGGAAACCAGCACTCTTTTGGAGAACTATTTTAAATTGCTAAATTCAGATCATTCAGCTTTACCTAATCAAAGGAGGTCCAGACAATGGGAAAGCCGATTCATAGCTCTACAGATAAAAATGCTGAGTAAGTATTACATAAAGTTGATTACACTCCGTTTTTTCTGAATCGTGTTTTTTTAGACTCGTTTGAAATTCAAGGCCATTGTATAGGAAGTATTGATTGTTTAATTCAGCTGTTGTGTGACTTTAGATTTTGACTTCAAAATAATTAATATGAAATTCATTTGTTTATAGCATCTTTGCTTTAAAGTGACAAAATTGAGCCTCTATTATTTTTTGAAAGTGTAATCCACTAAAAGCATCAGTCTTAAGAAAGTGGGTTATTATTTTCGAATTTTAGGAAAAGTACATTTTCAGGAGGTGCCATTTGCATTATCTGACCTATGGCAGAGTCACACACGATCGATTTTATATATGCTTCTGTAAATCTCTGTAGAGGTCAGTTTAACATCTGTTCCTTCTCTAGAGGGCCTCTGTTTTGTTTTGTGTTGTGTTGTGTTGTGTTGTGTTGTGTTATTTCTTCAGAGCCTCTATGGATGTGTGTCTTGTTTTTCTTGCCGTCTCTTTGTGTTTGTTGGTTTATGTCATTATTTGCTTATATATCCCTTTCTCTGTAAGTTCCTTCACCAATATATGTGATTTCTTATTGTATTCCTGTTAGATTGATAGATACAAGTATTATTAATTGAGAGTTTCTTCTTATAGAAGTAAAGTAATTTCATTATAGGTGTACTAGGAAATCTGGATAAGTAAAAAGAAAAGATTTTTATATCCTACCACCCAGATATATACAACATTAATGGTTTATTGTGTAGCTCTAGAGATTTAACATGCTTGTGTGAGGGCATGTATGCTGTCTAATCTAAAAATACTGGACACTATAATCTTGGTGAAACTTGATCCCTTACAATAATGTTTCTGTAGGAAAATAAGATTCATTTTATCTAGTTTTGTTATTTTATATGATGTGTTACATTTTATTGTTATAAATTGTAAGTTTATAAGGAAGTTTGAGTCTGTATGAATGGACTTATTATTTGTTAAAAACTATCACATTATTTATGTTGCTTATCCCTAGATTTATGAATGAGGATATCTGTTCAGTATGACAAGAGCAAACCATCATTACAAATGGATTAATTCCCTGAGTCTCAGTTTCTTAATAGCCACATGCTAATTTTTTACTGTATAATGAGACTGTATTGCAAAACATAATAGCAAGCTATACTTGAGCATTATAATGGAAGAACAACTATTTAAGTCTCTGGGAAATACATATTAC